>NW_026511610.1:87500-192500 GCF_027579735.1 Bombina bombina
TTTGTCATCGATGAATCATCTATATAACTTTATTTATCTATCTATCTATCTATCTATCTATCTATCTATCTATCTATGTATCCATCTTCTGTCATCTATATAACTATAGCTATCATTTGTCATCGATGAATCATCTATATAACTTTATCTATCTATGTATCCACCTTCTGTCATCTATATAACTATAGCTATCATTTATCATCGATGAATCATCTATATAACTTTATTTATCTGTCTATCTATCTAATCTATCTATGTATCCATCTTCTGTCATCTATATAACTATAGCTATCGTTTGTTGTCGATGAATCATCTATATAACTTTATCTGTCTATCTATCTATCTAATCTATCTATGTATCCATCTTCTGTCATCTATATAACTATAGCTATCATTTATCATCGATGAATCATCTATATAACTTTATTTATCTATCTATCTATCTATCTATCTATCTATCTATCTATCTATGTATCCATCTTCTGTCATCTATATAACTATAGCTATCATTTATCATCGATGAATCATCTATATAACTTTATTTATCTATCTATCTATCTATCTATCTATCTATCTATCTATCTATCTATCTATCTATGTATCCATCTTCTGTCATCTATATAACTATAGCTATCATTTATCATCGATGAATCATCTATATAACTTTATTTATCTATCTATCTATCTATCTATCTATCTATCTATCTATCTATCTATCTATCTATGTATCCATCTTCTGTCATCTATATAACTATAGCTATCATTTATCATTGATGAATCATCTATCTATCTCCTGTCTCTCTTTCACTCAGTGTGAGGGCACCAGAACGAGGCTCCCTCGCAATGCGAATGTGAGCTCACGTTCACATTGTGATAAACTTGTAATACCAGCGCACATTATCGTGGGCTGGCATTACAAAGTGAAGCAATAATATCATTTGCATGCAAGCAATATTTAGTGCTGCACTTGTATTCTGGGTTTGTAAATGTCAGTGACAGATGTGTCTCATTGATGTATTCGGCTACTACAAGTTATATAGCTGATCCTATCACAGCATGAGTCGTGGTACAACTTGAGAGTTGCACTTGTGTATGTTTATATTGCTGACTGCAAGCCAGCGCAGTCACTGGAGCCTGGAGAGATATCTGCTATGCAAAACTATCTGTGATCTAGTATAGATTATATGTTTACTGAGTTCCCACACCCTGTTAGAAAGAAAAAGCTTGTGGTTTCTTAAAAAACCTCACACGCCACCATTTTACATCCAACTTGCATACATCTCCTGCAGTGTAATGTAGACGCAAAGTGTTCCCTTGCCCCCCCTGCTGCCCAAATGCTGTCATAGCAGGATCAGAAAAAAACTCACAATACAGAGAAAGTCTGACATAATTGTATGGGCCATTGAAAATGTTTTAATTTCTTTTAAAATTAGAAGAAAAAAAAGAACTTCTGAGGATGAAGAAATTGTTTTAATTTTTGTTTCACATTTGAAATTATTAATCTAAATATATATTAACTTAAAGGGATTCCACACAGCCTTGTTTGCACAAACATAGATAAATAGAAAACTAGTTCAAACATGAAGAAACTAACCAGTAGTGTATAGCTGCTCCTTCGACAAAGGATACAAAGAGAATGATGCAAATTAGATAAAAGAAGTAAATTGTAAAGTTTTTTATAATTGTATGTTCTATCCAAATCATGAAAGAAAAATATTGGTTTCATGTCCCATTTAAGCCCTTTTAACCCATTCAAATGAATTATAATTTATTTGTATAAAACTCACAGCTACTTGATAATTATTATTACTTTGCTTTTATCTTGTAAATGATTCCATTATTGGAGATATCAAATGTATTTTGATTTCTTGAAATCCTTTGTTGAAAAGCATACCTAGGTATGCTCGGGAGCAGCATGGTACGGGGGGAACCGAAATAGATATCATTTTGAAATTTAGCAGAGAAAAATCTACTGTATTTACTGGTGATTAAAGTCTCTACTGAAGTCATACCCTTGTGATGTGCTATATTAAGGCACTCCTGTTTGTATCTAATACAGGGTTACCAGGGTTACTTCTTTGTGACCCCAGGGCGTGTAATGACAGAAGTCACTGGCTTCTCTTTCTTAGGGCTCGCTGATCTAAAGGTCTCTGGGCTGGCGAGATTATTAAAGAATGCGCCTATTTCCCGGGTGGAATTTTACTCTGAATACAGGTTGTCTCGCTAAGGGGCGTATACTGCCGTTCCGTATGAAAAGTGCACAATAAAAGTCGTATTTTAAACATCATACAAAACAAATATTTGAACCATTCACACAAAAATATGAATGGAAACATAGAGGTCCATTTATCGAGCTCCGAATGGGCCGTGTTAGACTCGCCAGAAACACAAGTTATGGAGCAGAGTTTAAAGACCGCTGTTCCATAACCTGTCCGCCTGCTCTGATGAGGTGGACAGGAATCGCCGGAAATCAACCCGTTCGAGTACGATCGGGTTGATTGACACCCCCTGCTGACGGCCAATTGGCCGCCAGTCTGCAGGGGGCGGTGTTGCACCAGCTGCTCACAAGAGCTGCTGGTGCAATGCTGAATACGGAGAGCGTATTGCTCTCCGCATTCAGCGATGTCTGTCGGACCTGATCCGCACTGTCGGATAAGGTCCAACAGACATTTGATAATTCAGCCCCATTGTATTGTTAAGGTGCATCAAAAATCATAACGAAACTGTTCACCAGAAATCGTATTTTATCAAAAACGTAAAATGTGTACATAAATTACACAGGAATAAATTTGTATTAACTATGCACAGTATAAATCATCATTTAAGTTCGCTGATGCCCCCAGAAAACAATAAATTCATATTTAAAAGTACAAAATACAAATCATAACTATCTCTATAATCCCAGTGTAATTCTGTAAAGATTCTCGCACTACAAATCTCAGTCTTTTCTCACCAACTAAAAGGTGGCAAGTTTTACTGAAAATACTTATAACCCTAATAGAAAAAAAACGTGCATATGAAAATATAGTGTAAAGGGATTTATATTGGCTGCAGGATTTATTTTTTAAAGTGCCCCCCCTGCTCACTGATAACTTCCCTCTACAGAACAAAATGTCCCTTTCCAGGGAGTGTCATTACTTTATATAGGACACAACTCGCCACTCGCAGGGACGGCCCCTTTTGGTGCGAGAAACCACTTCTGATCTGATGAGGTTTATGTCATTGGGCCCTTAGTGTTGACATTTTGGCCCATAAAGATCACTGTTGAGAAAAAAACTGAATTGCACCCGGAAAACAAACGTAATAAAAATCCATCACCCCAAAAGTTTGACTTTTTAGGTAGATTTCTGATCTGTGTTAAAAAAGTTGTAAATAGCAAACATGAACGTCTTAAAATCATGAGGTTTTCATGACACTTTTCCATGCGCCACCAAATCTGCCCGTCCGGCTGCAGTGGCTTAACCCACACGCAGTTGGACCACAAATTCACATTGTCTTTATCTTGCAAGGGGGTTGTGATGGTGTGGCTACCACTTTAAAACTAACATGAATTTGTTTTTATTTCAGATGGAGAAGGAGGATGAAGAAACACGGGAGCTTTTGCTCCCCAACTGGAAGGGAAGCGGATCTATGGGTTTAACGCTAGATAAGAATGATGAGGGAGTTTTCGTAAAGCAGTTGGTGCAGAATTCTCCGGCAGCTAAAACAGGAGTCGTACATGAAGGTGAGAAAAAAAATCCAGAATACGTAGAATTTAATTGAAGCATCATTTAGGTATTAAAAAAATCCAAATGGTTTGATCCAAAATGTAAAGGGTCATTAAAATCTTTCTCTGTAAATGAACAGTAGATATCAACAGTTATTAAGTGCTGCATTACAAAAGTCATCTACATACATATATATTTAAATCTGCCGGCCATCGCTGCGCTACTTACCCCCTTTGCTGCGCTACTTACCCCCTTTGCTGCGCTACTTACCCCCATCTCTGCGCTACTTACCCCCTTTGCTGCGCTACTTACCCCCATCGCTGCGCTCCTTACCCCCTTTGCTGCCCATCACTGCGCTACTTACCCCCATCGCTGCGCTACTTACCCCCTTTGCTGTGCTGCTTACCCCCATCGCTGTGTTACTTACCCCCATCGCTGTGCTACTTATCCCCATCACTGCGCTACTTCCCCCATCGCTGTGCTACTTACCCCCATCGCTGTGCTACTTACCCCCATCGCTGTGCTACTTACCCCCTTTGCTGCGCTACTTACCCCCTTTGCTGCGCTACTTACCCCCATCGCTGCGCTACTTACCCCCTTTGCTGCGCTACTTACCCCCTTTGCTGCGCTACTTACCCCCCTTGCTGCGCTACTTACCCCCCTTGCTGCACTACTTACCCCCATCGCTGCGCTACTTACCCCCCTTGCTGCGCTACTTACCCCCCTTGCTGCACTACTTACACCCTTTGCTGCGCTACTTACCCCCATCGCTGCGCTACTTACCACCTTCTCTGCGCTACTTACCACCTTCTCTGCGCTAGTTCTCAAGCCGTGTCTCACAGCATGAGAACAAGGCTCTTTTCGGAGCCTAGGGAAGCATGCTCTATTAAAAGGATACTAAACCCAAATTTTTTTCTTTCATGGTTTAAATAGAGCATGCAATTTAAAGCAACTTTCTAATTTACTCCTATTATCAATTTTCTTGATTCTCTTGGTGTCTTTATTTAAAAAAGCCGGAATGTAAACTTAAGAGCCAGCCCATTTTTGGTTCAGCACCTGGGTAGCTCTTGCTGATTGGTAGCTAAGTGTTGCAAACAAATCAGCAAGCGCTACTGAGGTGCTGAACCAAAAATAGGCCGGCTTGTTTACATTCCTGCTTTTTTGAATAAAGATAGCAAGAGAACAAATAAAAATTTATAATAGGAATAAATTAACTTGCTTAAAATCTGAATCATGAAAAAAAATATTTGGGTTTAGTATCCCTTTAAGCACAAAGCTTCCATGCAATGCGAATGCGAGTTTGCGTTCGCATTGCGGGCAACTTCAGATACCAGTGCACAATTGCGTGCGCTGGTATTACGAGTGGAGCACAAATATCTCTCTCTCTATCTATCTATCTATCTATCTATCTATCTATCTATCTATCTATCTATCTATCTATCTATCTTAAAACACGTAAAACAATAAGTAGCAGCAATACCACAAGAAAAATATGTAACTGACAGCTGCTAGTCTTCTAGAAAATACACAAAAATAGTACTAAATAACAATAAAAACAATAGAAAGCGCTCAAACAATATTGTTCAATAAAATAAGATATAATTAATAAAATATATAGTATATGTAAAAAATGTTACAATATAGTAAAATAAAACCTAAAAACAGATACTTGTAGAAAACTGGAGATCCACAAATGTAATTTGTAACTCTCCGAAGTCTAGCCAGACTATTAGACAAACAGCGCGTTATGAGGCTCCGCCTCTGATGTTTGTCCATTTTTATTAAAGTATTCTTGTTTTTATATTTTATGGTACCATATTGTAACATCGGTTACATATACTATATATATTATGGTACCGTATTGTAACATCGGTTAGATATACTATATATTTTATGGTACCGTATTGTAACATCGGTTACATATACTATATATTTGATGTATGGTACCGTATTGTAACATCGGTTACATATACTATATATTTTATGGTAACGTATTGTAACATCGGTTACATATACTATATATTTGATGTATGGTACCGTATTGTAACATCGGTTACATATACTATATATTTTATGGTACCGTATTGTAACATCGGTTACATATACTATATATTTGATGTATGGTACCGTATTGTAACATCGGTTACATATACTATATATTTTATGGTACCGTATTGTAACATCGGTTACATATACTATATATTTTATGGTACCGTATTGTAACATCGGTTACATATACTATATATTTGATGTATGGTACCGTATTGTAACATCGGTTACATATACTATATATTTGATGGTACCGTATTGTAACATCGGTTACATATACTATATATTTGATGGTACCGTATTGTAACATCGGTTACATATACTATATATTTTATGGTACCGTATTGTAACATCGGTTACATATACTATATATTTTATGGTACCGTATTGTAACATCGGTTACATATACTATATATTTGATGGTACCGTATTGTAACATCGGTTACATATACTATATATTTTATGGTACTGTATTGTAACATCGGTCACATATACTATATATTTTATGGTACCGTATTGTAACATCGGTTACATATACTATATATTTGATGTATGGTACCGTATTGTAACATCGGTTACATATACTATATATTTTATGGTACCGTATTGTAACATCGGTTACATATACTATATATTTTATGGTACCGTATTGTAACATCGGTCACATATACTATATATTTTATGGTACCGTATTGTAACATCGGTTACATATACTATATATTTGATGTATGGTACCGTATTGTAACATCGGTTACATATACTATATATTTTATGGTACCGTATTGTAACATCGGTTACATATACTATATATTTTATGGTACCGTATTGTAACATCGGTTACATATACTATATATTTGATGTATGGTACCGTATTGTAACATCGGTTACATATACTATATATTTTATGGTACCGTATTGTAACATCGGTTACATATACAATATATTTGAGGGTACTGTATTGTAACATCGGTTACATATACTATATATTTTATGGTACCGTATTGTAACATCGGTTACATATACTATATATTTTATGGTACCGTATTGTAACATCGGTTACATATACTATATATTTTATGGTACCGTATTGTAACATCGGTTACATATACTATATATTTTATGGTACCGTATTGTAACATCGGTTACATATACTATATATTTTATGGTACCGTATTGTAACATCGGTTACATATACTATATATTTTATGGTACCGTATTGTAACATCGGTCACATATACTATATATTTTATGGTACCGTATTGTAACATCGGTTACATATACTATATATTTGATGTATGGTACCGTATTGTAACATCGGTTACATATACTATATATTTTATGGTACCGTATTGTAACATCGGTTACATATACTATATATTTTATGGTACCGTATTGTAACATCGGTTACATATACTATATATTTGATGTATGGTACCGTATTGTAACATCGGTTACATATACTATATATTTTATGGTACCGTATTGTAACATCGGTTACATATACTATATATTTTATGGTACCGTATTGTAACATCGGTTACATATACTATATATTTTATGGTACCGTATTGTAACATCGGTTACATATACTATATATTTTATGGTACCGTATTGTAACATCGGTCACATATACTATATATTTCTCTTGTTAAGTGTATTCAGTCCACGGGTCATCCATTACTTATGAAATATATTCTCTTCCCAACAGGAAATTGCAAGAGGATCACCCAAGCAGAGCTGCTATATAGCTCCTCCCCTCACATGTCATATTCAGTCATTCTCTTGCAACTTAATAGATAGGACGTTGTGAGAGGTCTGTGGTGTTTTTATACTTAGTTTATTTCTTCAATCAAAAGTTTGTTATTTTAAAATGACACCGGAGTGTGTTGTTTATTCTCAGGCAGTATTTGGAAGAAGAATCTGCCTGCGTTTTCTATGACAGTTTTCTGTGCTTCTTAAAGGCACAGTAGCGTTTTTCTTTATTACTTGTAAAATTATTTACAGTGTTTTCCAAGTCTGCTAGTCTTATTGCTAGTATGTTTAAACATGTCTGACACAGATGAATCTGTTTGTTCACTATGTTTAAAGGCCACTGTGGAGCCCCACAGAAACATGTGTACTAAATGTATTGATTTCAATTTAAATAATAAAGGTCAGTCTTTATCTATAAAGGAATTATCACCAGACAACGAGGGGGAAGTTATGCCGACTAACTCTCCTCACGTGTCAGTACCTTCGCCTCCCGCTCAGGAGGCGCGTGATATTGTGGCGCCAAGTGCATCAGGGACGGCCATACAAATCACCTTACAAGACATGGCTAATATTATGAATAATACCCTGACAGAAGTATTATCTAAATTGCCAGAATTAAGAGGCAAGCGCGATTGCTCTAGGGTAAGAATAGAGCGCGCTGGTGCTACAAGAGCCATGTCCGATACTGCGTCACAGTTTGCAGAACATGAGGACGGAGAGCTTCATTCTGTAGGTGACGGATCTGATCCAGGGAAACCGGATTCAGAGATCTCTAATTTTAAATTTAAGCTTGAGAACCTCAGTGTATTGCTAGGGGAGGTTTTAGCGGCTCTGAATGACTGTAACACAGTTGCGATTCCAGAGAAATTATGTAGGCTGGATAGATACTATGCAGTACCGGTGTGTACCGACGTTTTTCCTATACCTAAAAGGCTTACAGAAATTATTAGCAAGGAGTGGGATAGACCTGGTGTGCCCTTTTCCCCACCTCCTATATTTAGAAAAATGTTTCCAATAGATGCCACTACACGGGACTTATGGCAGACGGTCCCTAAGGTGGAGGGAGCAGTTTCTACTTTAGCTAAGCGTACCACTATCCCGGTGGAAGATAGTTGTGCTTTTTCGGATCCAATGGATAAAAAATTGGAGGGTTACCTTAAGAAAATGTTTGTTCAACAAGGTTTTATCTTACAGCCCCTTGCATGCATTGCGCCTGTCACTGCTGCTGCGGCATTTTGGTTTGAGTCTCTAGAAGAGGCCATTCACTCTGCTCCATTGGATGAAATTATGGACAAGCTTAAAGCACTTAAGCTAGCTAATGCATTTGTTTCTGATGCCATTGTTCATCTAACTAAACTAAAGGCTAAGAATTCCGGTTTTGCCATTCAAGCGCGCAGAGCGTTATGGCTTAAATCCTGGTCAGCTGATGTGACTTCTAAATCTAATTACTTAATATTCCTTTCAAGGGGCAAACCTTATTCGGGCCCGGCTTGAAAGAAATTATCGCTGACATTACGGGAGGTAAGGGTCATACCCTTCCTCAGGACAAGGCCAAATCAAAGGCCAAACAGTCTAATTTTCGTGCCTTTCGAAACTTCAAGGCAGGAGCAACGTCAACTTCCTCCGCCCCAAAACAGGAAGGAACCGTTGCTCGTTACAGACAGGCCTGGAAAACTAACCAGTCCTGGAACAAGGGCAAGCAGGCCAGAAAACCTGCTACTGCCCCTAAGACAGCATGAAGGGATGGCCCCCTATCCGGAAACGGATCTAGTGGGGGGCAGACTTTCTCTCTTCGCCCAGGCGTGGGCAAGAGATGTCCAGGATCCCTGGGGGTTGGAGATCATATCTCAGGGATATCTTCTGGACTTCAAAGCTTCTCCTCCACAAGGGAGATTTCATCTTTCAAGGTTATCAGAAAACCAAATAAAGAAAGAGGCATTCCTATGTTGCGTACAAGACCTCCTAGTAATGGGAGTGATCCACCCAGTTCCGCGGACGGAACAAGGACAGGGATTTTATTCAAATCTGTTCGTGATTCCCAAGAAAGAGGGTACCTTCAGGCCAATTTTGGACCTAAAGATTTTAAACAAATTCCTAAGAGTTCCATCATTCAAAATGGAAACTATTTGGACTATCCTACCCATGATCCAAAAGGGTCAGTACATGACCACGGTGGATTTAAAGGATGCCTACCTTCACATACCGATTCACAAAGATCATCATCGGTTCCTAAGATTTGCCTTCCTAGACAGGCATTACCAGTTTGTAGCTCTTACCTTCGGGTTGGCTACGGCCCCGAGAATCTTTACAAAGGTGCTGGGCTCTCTTCTGGCGGTTCTAAGACCGCGAGGCATAGCGGTGGCTCCGTATCTAGACGACATCCTGATACAGGCGACAAGCTTGCAAATTGCCAAGTCTCATACAGAGATAGTTCTGGCATTTCTAAGGTCGCATGGGTGGAAGGTGAACGTGGAAAAGAGTTCTCTATCACCACTCACAATAGTCTCCTTCCTAGGGACTCTGATAGATTCTGTAAAAATGAAAATTTACCTGACGGAGGCCAGGTTATCAAAGCTCTTAAATGCTTGCCGGGTCCATCATTCCATTCCACGCCCGCCAGTGGCTCAGTGCATGGAAGTAATCGGTTTAATGGTAGCGGCAATGAACATAGTGCCATTTGCGCGCCTGCATCTCAGACCGCTGCAATTATGCATGCTAAGTCAGTGGAATGGGGATTACTCAGATTTGTCCCCTCTACTAAATCTGGATCAAGAGACCAGAGATTCTCTTCTCTGGTGGTTATCTCGGGTCCATCTGTTCAGGGGCATGACCTTTCGCAGGCCAGATTGGACGATTGTAACAACAGATGCCAGCCTCCTAGGCTGGGGCGCAGTCTGGAATTCCCTGAAGGCTCAGGGATCCTGGACTCAGGAGGAGAAACTCCTCCCAATAAATATTCTGGAGCTAAGGGCAATTTTCAACGCTCTTCTAGCTTGGCCTCAGCTAGCAACACTGAGGTTCATCAGATTTCAGTCGGACAACATCACGACTGTGGCTTATATCAACCATCAAGGGGGAACCAAGAGCTCCCTAGCGATGTTGGAAGTCTCAAAGATAATTCGCTGGGCAGAGTCTCATTCTTGCCACTTGTCAGCGATCCACATCCCAGGAGTGGAGAACTGGGAGGCGGACTTTCTAAGTCGTCAGACTTTTCATCCGGGGGAGTGGGAACTCCATCCGGAGGTATTTGCTCAACTGGTCCATCGTTGGGGCAAACCAGAACTGGATCTCATGGCGTCTCGCCAGAACGCCAAACTTCCTCTTTACGGTTCCAGGTCCAGGGACCCGGGAGCGAAGCTGATAGATGCTCTAGCAGCTCCTTGTTTTTTCAACATGGCTTATGTGTTTCCACCGTTTCCTCTGCTCCCTCGACTGATTGCCAAGATCAAACAGGAGAGAGCATCGGTGATTCTGATAGCGCCTGCGTGGCCACGCAGGACCTGGTATGCAGACCTAGTGGTCATGTCGTCCTGTCCTCGATGGACTCTACCTTTGAGGAAAGACCTTCTAATACAAGGTCCCTTCAATCATCCAAATCTAATTTCTCTGAGGCTGACTGCATGGAGATTGAACGCTTGATCCTATCAAAGTGTGGCTTCTCCGAGTCAGTTATTGATACTTTGATACAGGCACGAAAGCCTGTTACCAGAAAAATCTACCATAAGATATTGCGTAAATACCTGTATTGGTGCGAATCCAAGAGTTACTCGTGGAGTAAGGTTAGGATTCCGAGGATATTGTCTTTTCTCCAAGAGGGCTTGGAAAAAGACTTATCAGCTAGTTCTTTAAAGGGACAGATTTCTGCTCTGTCTATTCTTTTGCACAAGCGTCTGGCAGAAGTTCCAGACGTCCAGGCCTTTTGTCAAGCTTTAGCTAGAATTAAGCCTGTATTTAAAGCTGTTGCTCCTCCGTGGAGCTTAAACTTGGTTCTTAAAGTTCTTCAAGGAGTTCCGTTTGAACCCCTTCATTCCGTTGATATTAAACTTTTATCTTGGAGAGTTCTATTTTTGATGGCTATTTCCTCGGCTCGAAGAGTCTCGGAATTGTCTGCCTTACACTGTGATTCTCCTTATCTGATTTTCCATTCAGACAAGGTAGTTCTGCGTACTAAACCTGGGTTTTTACCTAAGGTAGTCTCTAACAGGAATATCAATCAGGAGATTGTTGTTCCGTCATTATGTCCTAATCCTTCTTCAAGGAAGGAACGACTTTTGCATAATCTGGACGTAGTCCGTGCCCTGAAATTCTATTTACAGGCAACTAAAGATTTTCGTCAAACTTCTTCCCTGTTTGTCGTTTACTCTGGACAGAGGAGAGGTCAAAAAGCTTCGGCAACCTCTCTCTCTTTTTGGCTTCGTAGCAGAATACGTTTAGCCTATGAGACTGCTGGACAGCAGCCCCCTGAAAGAATTACAGCTCATTCCACTAGAGCTGTGGCTTCCACCTGGGCCTTTAAGAATGAGGCCTCTGTTGAACAGATTTGCAAGGCTGCAACTTGGTCTTCGCTTCACACTTTTTCAAAATTTTACAAATTTGACACTTTTGCTTCTTCGGAGGCTGTTTTTGGGAGAAAGGTTCTACAGGCAGTGGTTCCTTCCGTTTAAGTGCCTGCCTTGTCCCTCCCATCATCCGTGTACTTAGCTTTGGTATTGGTATCCCATAAGTAATGGATGACCCGTGGACTGAATACACTTAACAAGAGAAAACATAATTTATGCTTACCTGATAAATTTATTTCTCTTGTAGTGTGTTCAGTCCACGGCCCTCCCTGTCTTTTTAAGGCAGATCTAAATTTTAATTAATACTTCAGTCACCACTGCACCCTATGGTTCCTCCTTTCTCGGCTTGTTTTGGTCGAATGACTGAATATGACATGTGAGGGGAGGAGCTATGTAGCAGCTCTGCTTGGGTGATCCTCTTGCAATTTCCTGTTGGGAAGAGAATATATTCCATAAGTAATGGATGACCCGTGGACTGAATACACTACAAGAGAAATAAATTTATCAGGTAAGCATAAATTATGTTTTTATGGTACCATATTGTAACATTGGTTAAATATACTATATATTTGAGGGTACCGTATTGTAACATCGGTTACATATACTATATATTTGAGGGTACCGTATTGTAACATCGGTTACATATACAATATATTTGAGGGTACTGTATTGTAACATCGGTTACATATACTATATATTTGATGGTACTGTATTGTAACATCGGTTACATATACTATATATTTGAGGGTACCGTATTGTAACATCGGTTACATATACTATATATTTGATGGTACCGTATTGTAACATCGGTTACATATACTATATATTTGAGGGTACCGTATTGTAACATCGGTTACATATACTATATATTTGATGGTACTGTATTGTAACATCGGTTACATATACTATATATTTGATGGTACTGTATTGTAACATCGGTTACATATACTATATATTTGATGGTACTGTATTGTAACATCGGTTACATATACTATATATTTTATGGTACCGTATTGTAACATCGGTTACATATACTATATATTTGATGGTACTGTATTGTAACATCGGTTACATATACAATATATTTGAGGGTACCGTATTGTAACATCGGTTACATATACTATATATTTGAGGGTACCGTATTGTAACATCGGTTACATATACTATATATTTGAGGGTACCGTATTGTAACATCGGTTACATATACTATATATTTGATGGTACCGTATTGTAACATCGGTTACATATACTATATATTTGAGGGTACCATATTGTAACATTGGTTACATATACTATATATTTGAGGGTACCATATTGTAACATCGGTTACATATACTATATATTTGATGGTACCGTATTGTAACATCGGTTACATATACTATATATTTGATGGTACCGTATTGCAACATCGGTTACATATACTATATATTTGAGGGTACCGTATTGCATTTGCAACATCGGTTACATATACTATATATTTGATGGTACCGTATTGTAACATCAGTTACATATACTATATGTTTGTTGGTACCATATTGTAACATTGGTTACATATACTATATATTTGAGGATACCATATTGTAACATCGGTTACATATACTATATATTTGATGGTACCGTATTGTAACATCGGTTACATATACTATATATTTGATGGTACCGTATTGTAACATCAGTTACATATACTATATGTTTGTTGGTACCATATTGTAACATTGGTTACATATACTATATATTTGAGGATACCATATTGTAACATCGGTTACATATACTATATATTTGAGGGTACCGTATTGTAACATCGGTTACATATACTATATATTTGATGGTACCGTATTGTAACATCGGTTACATATACTATATATTTGATGGTACCGTATTGCAACATCGGTTACATATACTATATATTTGAGGGTACCGTATTGCATTTGCAACATCGGTTACATATACTATATATTTGATGGTACCGTATTGTAACATCAGTTACATATACTATATGTTTGTTGGTACCATATTGTAACATTGGTTACATATACTATATATTTGAGGATACCATATTGTAACATCGGTTACATATACTATATATTTGATGGTACCGTATTGTAACATCGGTTACATATACTATATATTTGAGGGTACCGTATTGTAACATCGGTTACATATACTATATATTTGATGGTACCGTATTGTAACATCGGTTACATATACTATATATTTGAGGGTACCGTATTGTAACATCGGTTACATATACTATATATTTGAGGGTACCGTATTGTAACATCGGTTACATATACTATATATTTGATGGAACCGTATTGTAACATCGGTTACATATACTATATATTTGATGTATGTTACTGTATTGCAACATTGGTTACATATACTATATATTTGATGGTACCGTATTGTAACATTGGTTACATATACTATATATTTGATGGTACCGTATTGTAACATCCGTTACATATACTATATATTTAATGGTACCATATTGTAACATCGGTCACATATACTATATATTTGAGGGTACCATATTGTAACATCGGTTACATATACTATATATTTGATGGTACCGTATTGCAACATCGGTTACATATACTATATATTTGAGGGTACCGTATTGTAACATCGGTTACATATACTATATTTCTTTCATGTAATTAACAAGAGTCCATGAGCTAGTGACGTATGGGATATACATTCCTACCAGGAGGGGCAAAGTTTCCCAAACCTTAAAATGCCTATAAATACACCCCTCACCACACCCACAAATCAGTTTTACAAACTTTGCCTCCAAGGGAGGTGGTGAAGTAAGTTTGTGCTAGATTCTACGTTGATATGCGCTCCGCAGCAAGTTGGAGCCCGGTTTTCCTCTCAGCGTGCAGTGAATGTCAGAGGGATGTGAAGAGAGTATTGCCTATTGAATGCAGTGATCTCCTTCTACGGGATCTATTTCATAAGGTTCTCTGTTATCGGTCGTAGAGATTCATCTCTTACCTCCCTTTTCAGATCGACGATATACTCTTATATTTACCATTTCCTCTACTGATTCTCGTTTCAGTACTGGTTTGGCTTTCTACAAACATGTAGATGAGTGTCCTGGGGTAAGTAAGTCTTATTTTCTGTGACACTCTAAGCTATGGTTGGGCACTTTATTTATAAAGTTCTAAATATATGTATTCAAACATTTATTTGCCTTGACTCAGAATGTTCAACTTTCCTTATTTCCAGACAGTCAGTTTCATATTTGGGATTATGCTTTAAATTATCATATTTTTTCTTACCTCAAAAATTTGACTTTTTTCCCTGTGGGCTGTTAGGCTCGCGGGGGCTGAAAATGCTTCATTTTATTGCGTCATTCTTGGCGCTGACTTTTTTGGCGCAAAAATTCTTTTTCGTTTCCGGCGTCATACGTGTCGCCGGAAGTTGCGTCATTTTTGACGTTATTTTGCGCCAAAAATGTCGGCGTTCCGGATGTGGCGTCATTTTTGGCGCCAAAAGCATTTAGGCGCCAAATAATGTGGGCGTCTTATTTGGCGCCAAAAAATATGGGCGTCGCTTTTGTCTCCACATTATTTCAGTCTCATTTTTCATTTGCTTCTGGTTGCTAGAAGCTTGATGTTTGGCATTTTTTTCCCATTCCTGAAACTGTCTTATAAGGAATTTGATCTATTTTGCTTTATATGTTGTTTTTTCTCTTACATATTGCAAGATGTCTCACGTTGCATCTGAGCCAGAAGATACTACAGGAAAACCACTGCCTGCTGGATCTACCAAAGCTAAGTGTATCTGCTGTAAACTTTTGGTAGCTATTCCTCCAGCTGTTGTTTGTAATAATTGTCATGACAAACTTGTTAAAGCAGATAATATTTCCTTTAGTGATGTACCATTGCCTGTTGCAGTTCCCTCAACATCTAAGGTGCAGAATGTTCCTGATAACATAAGAGATTTTGTTTCTGAATCCATAAAGAAGGCTTTGTCTGTTATTTCTCCTTCTAGTAAAGGTAAAAAGTCTTTTAAATCTTCTCTCTCTACAGATGAATTTTTAAATGAACACCATCATTCTGATTCTTTGGACTCTTCTGGTTCAGAGGATTCTATCTCAGAGATTGATGCTGATAAATCTTCATATTTATTTAAGATGGAATTTATTCGCTCTTTACTTAAAGAAGTACTAATTGCTTTAGAAATAGAGGATTCTAGTCCTCTTGATACTAATTCTATACGTTTGGATAAGGTTTTTAAAGCTCCTGCGGTTATTCCAGAAGTCTTTCCTGTTCCTAATGCTATTTCTGCAGTAATTTCTAAGGAATGGGATAAATTGGGTAATTCATTTACTCCTTCTAAACGTTTTAAGCAATTATATCCTGTTCCGCCTGACAGGTTAGAATTTTGGGACAAAATCCCTAAAGTTGATGGGGCTATTTCTACCCTTGCTAAACGTACTACCATTCCTACGTCAGATGGTACCTCGTTTAAGGATCCTTTAGATAGAAAAATTGAATCTTTTCTAAGAAAAGCTTATCTATGTTCAGGTAATCTTCTTAGACCTGCTATATCATTGGCTGATGTTGCTGCAGCTTCAACTTTTTGGTTGGAAACTCTAGCGCAACAAGTAACAAATCGTGATTCTCATGATATTATTATTCTTCTCCAGCATGCTAATAATTTCATCTGTGATGCCATTTTTGATATTATTAGAGTTGATGTTAGGTTTATGTCTCTGGCTATCTTAGCCAGAAGAGCTTTATGGCTTAAGACCTGGAATGCTGATATGGCTTCTAAATCAACTCTACTTTCCATTTCTTTCCAGGGAAACAAATGATTTGGTTCTCAGTTGGATTCTATTATTTCAACTGTTACTGGTGGGAAAGGAACTTTTTTACCACAGGATAAAAAGTCTAAAGGTAAAAACAGGGCTAACAATCGTTTTCGTTCCTTTCGTTTCAACAAAGAACAAAAGCCTGATCCTTCGTCCTCAGGAGCAGTTTCAGTTTGGAAACCATCTCCAGTCTGGAATAAATCCAAGCCTGCTAGAAAGGCAAAGCCTGCTTCTAAGTTCACATGAAGGTACGGCCCTCATTCCAGTTCAGCTGGTAGGGGGCAGGTTACGTTTTTTCAAAGAAATTTGGATCAATTCTGTTCACAATCTTTGGATTCAGAACATTGTTTCAGAAGGGTACAGAATTGGTTTCAAGATGAGACCTCCTGCAAAGAGATTTTTTCTTTCCCATGTCCCAGTAAATCCAGTGAAAGCTCAAGCATTTCTGAATTGTGTTTCAGATCTAGAGTTGGCTGGAGTAATTATGCCAGTTCCAGTTCCGGAACAGGGGATGGGGTTTTATTCAAATCTCTTCATTGTACCAAAGAAGGAGAATTCCTTCAGACCAGTTCTGGATCTAAAATTATTGAATCGTTATGTAAGGATACCAACGTTCAAGATGGTAACTGTAAGGACTATATTGCCTTTTGTTCAGCAAGGGAATTATATGTCCACAATAGATTTACAGGATGCATATCTGCATATTCCGATTCATCCAGATCATTATCAGTTCCTGAGATTCTCTTTTCTAGACAAGCATTACCAATTTGTGGCTCTACCGTTTGGCCTTGCTACAGCTCCAAGAATTTTCACAAAGATTCTCGGTGCCCTTCTGTCTGTAATCAGAGAACAGGGTATTGTGGTATTTCCTTATTTGGACGATATCTTGGTACTTGCTCAGTCTTTACATTTAGCAGAGTCTCATACGAATCGACTTGTGTTGTTTCTTCAAGATCATGGTTGGAGGATCAATTTACCAAAAAGTTCTTTGATTCCTCAAACAAGGGTAACCTTTCTGGGTTTCCAGATAGATTCAGTGTCCATGACTCTGTCTTTAACAGACAAGAGACGTCTAAAATTGATTACAGCCTGTCGAAACCTTCAGTCTCAATCATTCCCTTCGGTAGCCTTATGCATGGAAATTCTAGGTCTTATGACTGCTGCATCGGACGCGATCCCCTTTGCTCGTTTTCACATGCGACCTCTTCAGCTCTGTATGCTGAACCAATGGTGCAGGGATTACACGAAGATATATCAATTAATATCTTTAAAACCGATTGTTCGGCACTCTCTAACGTGGTGGACAGATCACCTTCGTTTAATTCAGGGGGCTTCTTTTGTTCTTCCGACCTGGACTGTAATTACAACAGATGCAAGTCTCACAGGTTGGGGAGCTGTGTGGGGATCTCTGACGGCACAAGGAGTTTGGGAATCTCAGGAGGTGAGATTACCGATCAATATCTTGGAACTCCGTGCAGTTTTCAGAGCTCTTCAGTTTTGGCCTCTTCTGAAGAGAGAATCGTTCATTTGTTTTCAGACAGACAATGTCACAACTGTGGCATACATCAATCATCAAGGAGGGACTCACAGTCCTCTGGCTATGAAAGAAGTATCTCGAATTTTGGTTTGGGCAGAATCCAGCTCCTGTCTAATCTCTGCGGTTCATATCCCAGGTGTAGACAATTGGGAAGCGGATTATCTCAGTCGCCAAACGTTGCATCCGGGCGAATGGTCTCTTCACCCAGAGGTATTTCTTCAGATTGTTCAAATGTGGGGGCTCCCAGAGATAGATCTGATGGCCTCTCATCTAAACAAGAAACTTCCCAGGTATCTGTCCAGATCCCGGGATCCTCAGGCGGAGGCAGTGGATGCATTATCACTTCCTTGGAAGTATCATCCTGCCTATATCTTTCCGCCTCTAGTTCTTCTTCCAAGAGTAATCTCCAAGATTCTGAGGGAATGCTCGTTTGTTCTGCTAATAGCTCCGGCATGGCCTCACAGGTTTTGGTATGCGGATCTTGTCCGGATGGCATCTTGCCAACCATGGACTCTTCCGTTAAGACCAGACCTTCTGTCACAAGGTCCTTTTTTCCATCCGGATCTGAAATCCTTAAATTTAAAGGTATGGAGATTGAACGCTTGATTCTTGGTCATAGAGGTTTCTCTGACTCCGTGATTAATACTATGTTACAGGCTCGTAAATCTGTATCTCGAGAGATATATTATAGAGTCTGGAAGACTTATATTTCTTGGTGTCTTTCTCATCATTTTTCTTGGCATTCTTTTAGAATACCGAGAATTTTACAGTTTCTTCAGGATGGTTTAGATAAGGGTTTGTCCGCAAGTTCTTTGAAAGGACAAATCTCCGCTCTTTCTGTTCTTTTTCACAGAAAGATTGCTATTCTTCCTGATATTCATTGTTTTGTACAAGCTTTGGTTCGTATAAAACCTGTCATTAAGTCAATTTCTCCTCCTTGGAGTTTGAATTTGGTTCTGGGAGCTCTTCAAGCTCCTCCGTTTGAACCTATGCATTCATTGGACATTAAATTACTTTCTTGGAAAGTTTTGTTCCTTTTGGCCATCTCTTCTGCTAGAAGAGTTTCTGAATTATCTGCTCTTTCGTGTGAGTCTCCTTTTCTGATTTTTCATCAGGATAAGGCGGTGTTGCGAACTTCTTTTGAATTTTTACCTAAAGTTGTGAATTCCAACAACATTAGTAGAGAAATTGTGGTTCCTTCATTATGTCCTAATCCTAAGAATTCTAAGGAGAAATCATTGCATTCTTTGGATGTTGTTAGAGCTTTGAAATATTATGTTGAAGCTACGAAATCTTTCCGTAAGACTTCTAGTCTATTTGTTATCTTTTCCGGTTCTAGGAAAGGCCAGAAAGCTTCTGCCATTTCTTTGGCATCTTGGTTGAAATCTTTAATTCATCTTGCCTATGTTGAGTCGGGTAAAATTCCGCCTCAGAGAATTACAGCTCATTCTACTAGGTCAGTATCTACTTCCTGGGCGTTTAGGAATGAAGCTTCGGTTGACCAGATCTGCAAAGCAGCAACTTGGTCCTCTTTGCATACTTTTACTAAATTCTACCATTTTGATGTGTTTTCTTCTTCTGAAGCAGTTTTTGGTAGAAAAGTTCTTCAGGCAGCGGTTTCAGTTTGAATCTTCTGCTTATGTTTTTTGTTAAACTTTATTTTGGGTGTGGATTATTTTCAGCAGGAATTGGCTGTCTTTATTTTATCCCTCCCTCTCTAGTGACTCTTGTGTGGAAAGATCCACATCTTGGGTAGTCATTATCCCATACGTCACTAGCTCATGGACTCTTGTTAATTACATGAAAGAAAACATAATTTATGTAAGAACTTACCTGATAAATTCATTTCTTTCATATTAACAAGAGTCCATGAGGCCCACCCTTTTTTGTGGTGGTTATGATTTTTTTGTATAAAGCACAATTATTCCAATTCCTTATTTTATATGCTTCGCACTTTTTTTCTTATCACCCCACTTCTTGGCTATTCGTTAAACTGATTTGTGGGTGTGGTGAGGGGTGTATTTATAGGCATTTTAAGGTTTGGGAAACTTTGCCCCTCCTGGTAGGAATGTATATCCCATACGTCACTAGCTCATGGACTCTTGTTAATATGAAAGAAATGAATTTATCAGGTAAGTTCTTACATAAATTATGTTATTTGAGGGTACCGTATTGTAACATCGGTTACATATACTATATATTTGAGGGTACCGTATTGTAACATCGGTTACATATACTATATATTTGAGGGTACCGTATTGTAACATTGGTTACATATACTATATATTTGAGGGTACCGTATTGTAACATTGGTTAAATATACTATATATTTGATGGTACCGTATTGCAACATCGGTTACATATACTATATATTTGATGGTACCGTATTGCAACATCGGTTACATATACTATATATTTGAGGATACCGTATTGTAACATCGGTTACATATACTATATATTTGTTGGTACTGTATTGTAACATCGGTTACATATACTATATATTTGATGTATGGTACCGTATTGCAACATCGGCTACATATACTATATATTTGATGGTACCGTATTGTAACATCCGTTACATATACTATATATTTAATGGTACCGTATTGTAACATTGGTTACATATACTATATATTTAAAAAAATCTATCTTATTTTATTGAACAATATTGCTTGCGTGCTATTTTTATTGTTATTTACTATATGTATATATATTTTTTTTTTAACCATACAGGGGTCTTATTTGTTCTGTGGTTTAATTTTTACACCATTAATGTAAACTCCTATAAGCCTAACACAATTTAACTGGGGAGGAGAATCAAAATGAAACTTTCATGAGTTATGCCATTTTAAAGAAATTTACAATTAATTTCTATTATCAAATTTACTTTGTTTCCTGATAACCTTTGTTGAAGAGTAAACCATAGGTAGACTCAGGAGCATGCACGTGTCCTGAACAGTATATGGCATTATATGGAATAGCTCCTGAGCAGGACATAGCCAGGCAACCAATTCGAGGTGGCATATTCACCTTTATGCAGCTATATACTACCTTTTATTTATTTTGTCTGCTTTTGCTGTAATTTAAGCTTGAAAATTTTGGATTTTCCAGTCTTGAAAACAAAGCACATAGCAGCTTTACAAGATGAAATATTCCTCATATCTGTAATTTCTTATCTTATCATTTCTGCCGAAGCCAAAAACATTGTGCTTTAGTTAACATAATGTCAGTAATGTGGCTTTTTTTAGAGCCGGATTTCTTCTTGTGTAAGTTCAACAAACACTGAGATCTGAATTTGCACACATCTTAGTGTCTTGTACTTTTAGAAAAAGAAATCCGGCTCCGAAAAGAGACCCGAACGGCGCAAGTGGACGCCTTCATCATCTAACAAAACCACCAATGCACATGCCTAGTATACAATATATATTATCTCTTTATTTTCCTTTGTTCAGGTGACCAGATTGTAGGCGCTACTGTCTACTTTGACAATATGTCATCCGAAGACATTGAGAGACTACTGGCAAATGTAGGGCACCATACAGTGGGGCTCAAACTACAGAGAAAAGGGGATCGATCACCTCAACCTGGCATGACCTGGTCCCATGACGTCTTCAGTCTGAAAAGCCCAGATGTTGTTCTGGTAAGCACTGCATTACAAAAGGTCTGCACACACAATAAATGGTTATGTATACACAGTATATATCAGTAATTAAGTGCTGCATTACATAAGGTCTGCACACACAATACATGTTTATATATGCACAGTGTATATCAGTAATTAAGTGCTGTATTACATAAGATCTGCACACACAATAAATGTTTATATATGCACAGTATATATCAGTAATTAAGTGCTGCATTACATAAGGTCTGCACACACAATAAATGTTTATATATGCACAGTATATATCAGTAATAAAGTGCTACATTACATAAGGTCTGCACACACAATAAATGTTTATATATGCACAGTATATATCAGTAATTAAGTGACACATTACATAAGGTCTGCACACACAATAAATGTTTATATATGTACAGTATATATCAGTAATTAAGTGCTGCATTACATAATGTCTGCACACACAATAAATGTTTATATATGCACAGTATATATCAGTAATTAAGTGTCACATTACTATAGGTCTGCACACACAATAAATGTTTATATATGCACAGTATATATCAGTAATTAAGTGTCACATTACATAAGGTCTGCACACACAATAACTGTTTATATATGCACAGTATATATCAGTAATTAAGTGACACATTACAAAAGGTCTGCACACACAATAAATGTTTATATATGTACAGTATATATCAGTAATTAAGTGCTGCATTACATAAGGTCTGCACACACAATAAATGTTTATATATGCACAGTATGTAGCAGTAATTAAGTGTTGCATTACATAAGGTCTGCACACACAATAAATGTTTATATATGTACAGTATATATCAGTAATTAAGTGTTGCATTACATAAGGTCTGCACACACAATAAATGTTTATATATGCACAGTATATATCAGTAATTAAGTGCTGCATTACATAATGTCTGCACACACAATAAATGTTTATATATGTACAGTATATATCAGTAATTAAGTGCTGCATTACAAAAGGTCTGCACACACAATAAATGTTTATATATGCACAGTATATATCAGTAATTAAGTGCTACATTACATAAGGTGTGCACACACAATAAATATTTATATATGCACAGTATATATCAGTAATTAAGTGCTGAATTACATAAGATCTGCACACACAATAAATGTTTATATATGCACAGTATATATCAGTAATTAAGTGCTGCATTACATAAGGTCTGCACACACAATAAATGTTTATATATGCACAGTATATATCAGTAATTAAGTGTTGCATTACATAAGGTCTGCACACACAATAAATGTTTATATATGCACAGTATATATCAGTAATTAAAGGGACATGAAACCCACATTTTTTCTTTTGTGATTTAGAAAGAGCATGCCATTTTAAACAAGTTTCTAATTTACTTCTATTATCTAATTTGCTTCATTCCCTTGATATCACTTGCTGAAAAGCATATCTAGATATGCTCAGTAGCTGCTTATTGGTTGCTGCACATAGAGGCCTCGTGTGATTGGCTCACGCATGTGCATTGCTATTTCTTCAACAAAGGATATCTAAAGAATTGAGCAAATTAGATAATAAAAGTAAATTGGAAAGTTGTTTAAAATTACATGCCCTATCTGAATCATGAAAGTTTAATTTTGACAAGACTGTCCCTTTAAGTGCTGCATTACATAAGGTCTGCACACACAATAAATGTTTATATATGCACAGTACATATCAGTAATTAGGTGCTGCATTACAAAAGGTCTGCACACACAATAGATGTTTATATTTGCACAGTATATATCAGTAATTAAGTGCAGCATTACAAAAGGTCTGCCCACACAATAAATGGTTATATATGCACAGTATTAATCAGTAATTAAGTACTGCATTACATAAAGTCTGCACACACAATAAATGTTTATATATGCACAGTATATATCAGTAATTAAGTGCAGCATTACAAAAGGTCTGCCCACACAATAAATGGTTATATATGCACAGTATATATCAGTAATTAAGTACTGCATTACATAAGGTCTGCACACACAATACATTTATTATTATTCTTTATTATTATTCTATATTTATAAAGCACCAACAGATTCCGCAGCGCTGTCCATAGGTAACAAAGATAAAAGGACAGTACAATATTAAACACAAGACAAAATTTAACAAACAAATACAGGGAGAAATGGGGGCCCTATTCCCGTGGGAATTTACAATCTAGATGGGTAGAAGAGTGAGAAACAGGAGGCGGGGACTGCAAAGGTGGGAATGATGTTAGTGTGGAGTTAGATGAGGGCAGCTATTAGGCAAGTGGAATTCATTAGTTACTGATTTGGTGATAGGCTTCCTTGAACAAGAAGGTCTTTAGGGAGCGTTTAAAGGAGGAGAGGTTGGGGGAAAGTCTGATAGCTCGAGGAAGTGCGTTCCAGAAGGTTGGTGGCGCACCAGAGAATTCCTGTAGTCTAGCATGGGAGGATGTGATGCTAGAAGATGCAAGGAGTAGATAATTGTTGGATATTAGGATGGGCTGAAGTATATTTGTTGATGAGTGAGGACAGGTGGGGGGGGGCTGCATTGGTAAGGGCTTTGTAGGTCAGAGTGAGAATTTTGAATTTAACTCTGCTGAGAATGGAGAGTCAGTAAAGGGACTCACAGAGGGGTGCAGCAGATACAGAGCATCGGGAGAGGTGGATTAGTCTAGCAGAGGAATTTAGGATGGATTGAAGAGGGGAGAGGCGGGAGAGAGGAAGGCCAGTTAGCAGGTTCTTACAGTAGTCAAGCCGGGAAATTACTAGGGAATGGATTAGCTGTTTAGTAGCTTCAGCACTTAGAAAAGGATACATTTTGGATATATTGCGTATTTGGTTGCGACAGGATGAAAAGAGCAATTGGATGTGGGGTATGAAGGACAGATTGGAGTCAAGTGTAACTCCTAGGCAGCGGACTTGGGGTGATGGGGAGATAGTGGTGTCACCAACAGTGATAGTAATGTTAGAAACTGGAGTAGAATTAGATGGGGGATTAGAAGAAGCTCAGTCTTGGACATGTTGATTTTTAGGTGGTGAGAGGCCATCCAGGAAGAAATGCCAGATAAGCAGTAGCTGATGTGGGAAAGGACAGAAGGAGAGAGTGCAGGGGTGGATAAGTAGATCTGAGTATTATCAGCATACAGGTGATAGTTGAAGCCATAGTTACTGATAAATTTACCCAGCGAGGAAGTATAAATAGAGAAGAGTAGAGGGCCCAGAACAGAGCCTTGAGGTACTCCAACAGACAGAGGCAATGAAGAGGAGGAGTCACCAGCAAATGAGACAGAAAAGGACCTATTAGAGAGATAAGAGTGGATCCAGGAGAGGGCAATGTCACAGAGCCCAAGGGAGCTGAGAGGCCATAGGAGGAGGGGATGGTCAACAGTGTCAAAGACAGCAGACAGGTCAAGTAAGATAAGTATAGAATAGTAGCCATTGTTTTTAGCAGAAAATAGATCATTCGTAACCGTGCGGCTAGATTAAGTTGTGCGTTAAGGTAAAAAAGCTTTGTTAACAGGTCCTAATGCTGCTTTTTTACACCAGCTGCTATTACGAGTCTTGCAGGTTTAGGGGCACCGCACACTTCTTTGTCCTTACCTCAAAACGACTTACGTAAACTTTGTAAAGTCTTTTTTCTATGGGACTTCCATAGCGCCGGTATTACAAGTCTGTCCTGGGAGGCTAAAAAGTGAGTGGTACACCCTCTACCTCCAAGATCCCCAACGCATTTTAAAGTCAGTAGTTTTATGGTACAACGCTGTAGCATAAAACTCATAACTAAAGTGCTAAAAAGTACACGAACACCCATAAACTACCTATTAACCCCTAAACCAAGGCCCTCCCGCATTGCAAACACTAAAATAAAAATATTAACCCCTAATCTGCCGCTCCGGACATTGCCGCCAGTATAATAAACATATTAACCCCTAAACCGCTGCACTCCCGCCTCGTAAACATTAGTTAAATATTATTAACCCCTAATCTGCCGTCCATAACATTGCCGCCACCTACCTACATTTATTAACCCCTAATCTGCCACCCACAACGTAGCCGCCACTATACTAAATGTATTAACCCCTAAACCTAAGTCTAACCCTAACACCCCCTAACTTAAATATAATTACAATAAATCTAAATAAAAATTAATATTGCCTGAATAATTCCTATTTAAAACTAAATACTTACCTATAAAATAAACCCTAAGCTAGCTACAATATAACTAATAGTTACATTGTAGCTATCTTAGGGTTTATTTTTATTTTACAGGCAAGTTTGTATTTATTTTAACTAGGTACAATAGTTATTAACTATTTAATGACTACCTAGATAAAATAAATACAAAAGTACCTGTAAAATAAAACCTAACCTAAGTTACAATAACACCTAACGCTACACTATAATTAAATAAATTAACTAAATTAAAAACAATTAAATAAATTAAATTAGCTAAATCACAAAAAAACAACACTAAATTACAGAAAAAAACAAACAAATTACAGATCTTTAAACTAATTACACCTAATCTAATAGCCCTATCAAAATAAAAAAAGCCCCACCCAAAATAAAAAAAAACCCTAGCCTAAACTAAACTATCAATAGCCCTTAAAAGGGTCTTTTGCGGGGCATTGCCCCAAAGTAATCAGCTCTTTTACCTGTAAAAACCCCCCCCCCAAATAAAATACTAACTAAAAAAACCTAAGCTCCCCATTGACCTGAAAAGGGCATTGCCCTTAAAAGGGCAGTTAGCTCTATTGCAGGCCCAAACCCTAACCTAAAAATAAAACCCACCCAATACACCCTTAAGAAATCCAAACACTAACCCCCTGAAGATCGACTTACTGTTCTGAAGACCGGATATCCATCCTCAAGGAAGCAGCAGAAGTCTTCATCCAACCGGCCAAAGTCATCAACGAAGCCGGGAGAAGTCTTCATCCAAGCTGGGCGAAATGGTCCTCCAGACGGGCAGAAGTCTTCATCCAGATGGTATCTTCATCCATCCGACGTGGAGCGGGTCCATCTTCAAGACCTCTGACGCGGAGCATCCTCTTCATCCGGAGTCTTCTTACTGAATGAAGGTACCTTTAAGTGACATCATCCAAGATGGCGTCCCTTAGATTACGATTGGCATTTTAATTCCGATTGGCTGATAGAATTCTATCAGCCAATCGGAATTAAGGTAGAAAAAATCCTATTGGCTGATGCAATCAGCCAATAGGATTGAAGTTCAATCCTATTGGCTGATCCAATCAGCCAATAGGATTGAGCTTGCATTCTATTGGCTGATTGGAACAGTTAATAGAATGCGAGCTCAATCCTATTGGCTGATTTGGTCAGCCAATAGGATTGAACTTCAATCCTATTGGCTGATTGCATCAGCCAATAGGATTTTTTCTACCTTAATTCCGATTGGCTGATAGAATTCTATCAGCCAATCGGAATTAAAAAGCCAATCAGAATCTAAGGGACGCCATCTTGGATGACGTCACTTAAAAATACCTTCATTCAGTAAGAAGACTCCGGATGAAGAGGATGCTCTGCGTCAGATGTCTTGAAGATGGACCCTCTCCGCGTCGGATGGATGAAGATAGAAGATACCGTCTGGATGAAGACTTCTGCCCGTCTGGAGGACCACTTCGCCCGGCTTGGATGAAGACTTCTCCCGGCTTTGTTGAGGACTTCGGCCCGGTTAGATGAAGACTTCTGCCACTTCCTTGAGGATGGATGTCCGGTCTTCAGAACAGTAAGTCGATCTTCAGGGGGTTAGTGTTAGGATTTTTAAAGGGTGTATTGGGTGGGTTTTATTTTTAGGTTAGGGTTTGGGCCTGCAATAGAGCTAACTGCCCTTTTAAGGGCAATTCCCATCCAAATGCCCTTTTCAGGGCAATGGGGAGCTTAGTTTTTTTAGTTAGTATTTTATTTGGGGGGTTGGTTGTGTGGGTGGTGGGTTTTACTGTTGGGGGGGTTGTTTGTATTTTTTTTTAACAGGTAAAAGAGCTGATTACTTTGGGGCAATGCCCCGCAAAAGGCCCTTTTAAGGGATATTGATAGTTTAGTTTAGGCTAGAGTTTTTTTTAATTTTGGGGAGGCTTGTTTTTATTTTGATTAGGCTATTAGATTAGGTGTAATTAGTTTAAGGATCTGTAATTTGTTTGTTTTTTATTTTCTGTAGTTTAGTTTTTTTTTCAACTTTAGCTAATTTAATTTAATTTATTTAATTGTTTTTAATTTAGTTAATTTATTTAATTATAGTGTAGTGTTAGGTGTTAGTTTAACTTAGGTTAGGTTTTATTTTACAGGTACTTTTGTATTTCTTTTATCTAGGTAGTTATTAAATCGTTTATTGTACCTAGTTAAAATAAATACAAACTTGCCTGTTAAATAAAAATAAACCCTAAGATAGCTACAATGTAACTATTAGTTATATTGTAGCGAGCTTAGGGTTTATTTTATAGCTAAGTATTTAGTTTTAAATAGGAATTATTTAGGTAATAATATACATTTTTATTTAGATTTATTGTAATTATATTTAAGTTAGGGGGTGTTAGGGTTAGGGTTAGACTTAGGTTTAAGGGTTAATACATTTAGTATAGTGGCGGCGACATTGTGGGTGGCAGATTAGGGGTTAATAAATGTAGGTAGGTGGCGGCGATGTTAGGGACGGCAGATTAGGGGTTAAAGGGACAGTTTACTCAAAATGTTTCTCCCGTTTAATTTGTTCCCAATGATCCACTTTACCTGCTGGAGTGTATTAAATTGTTTACAAGTAGCTCCTTTACCCTTATATTGGCATTTGAAATAGTTGATTTAGCCGGTAGTATCGCCACCTATTCTGAAAGTTTTGTGGACACAGGTCCAAGCTATAGATAAGCTTTGTAAACACAGCTAGCAGAAGAAATTACACTCCCAGTGGGATATAGCAGATAAGGTAATAAAATATTGATTTTCCATTGTTCTCTCCAAGTACTGGTGATTGTTTTATGGACAGATATAAGATAAAGAAGCAGGTATATGTACACAATGTGATAATGTAATGAGATCTGATTATACCTACATATATAAGATAAAGACACATGTATATGTACACAATGTGATACAGTAATGAGATCTGATTATACCTACAGATATAATATACAGACACATGTATATGTACACAATGTGATACAGTAATGAGATCTGATTATACCTACAGATATAAGATAAAGACACATGTATATGTACACAATGTGATACAGTAATGAGATCTGATTATACCTACAGATATAATATACAGACACATGTATATGTACACAGTGTGATAAAGTAATGAGATCTGATTATACCTACTGATATAAGATAAAGACACATGTATATGTACACAGTGTGATACAGTAATGAGATCTGATTATACCTACAGATATAAGATACAGACACATGTATATGTACACAGTGTGATACAGTAATGAGATCTGATTATACCTACAGATATAAGATACAGACACATGTATATGTACACAATGTGATACAGTAATGAGATCTGATTATACCTACATATATAATATACAGACACATGTATATGTACACAATGTGATACAGTAATGAGATCTGATTATACCTACAGATATAAGATAAAGACACATGTATATGTACACAATGTGATACAGTAATGAGATCTGATTATATCTACAGATATAAGATACAGACACATGTATATGTACACAATGTGATACAGTAATGAGATCTGATTATACCTACAGATATAAGATAAAGACACATGTATATGTACACAATGTGATACAGTAATGAGATCTGATTATACCTACAGATATAAGATACAGACACATGTATATGTACACAGTGTGATACAGTAATGAGATCTGATTATACCTACAGATATAAGATACAGACACGTGTATATGTACACAGTGTGATAAAGTAATGAGATCTGATTATACCTACAGATATAAGATAAAGACACATGTATATGTACACAATGTGATACAGTAATGAGATCTGATTATACCTACAGATATAATATACAGACACATGTATATGTACACAGTGTGATAAAGTAATGAGATCTGATTATACCTACTGATATAAGATAAAGACACATGTATATGTACACAGTGTGATACAGTAATGAGATCTGATTATACCTACAGATATAAGATACAGACACATGTATATGTACACAGTGTGATACAGTAATGAGATCTGATTATACCTACAGATATAAGATACAGACACATGTATATGTACACAATGTGATACAGTAATGAGATCTGATTATACCTACAGATATAATATACAGACACATGTATATGTACACAATGTGATACAGTAATGAGATCTGATTATACCTACAGATATAAGATAAAGACACATGTATATGTACACAATGTGATACAGTAATGAGATCTGATTATACCTACAGATATAAGATACAGACACATGTATATGTACACAATGTGATACAGTAATGAGATCTGATTATACCTACAGATATAAGATAAAGACACATGTATATGTACACAATGTGATACAGTAATGAGATCTGATTATACCTACAGATATAAGATACAGACACATGTATATGTACACAGTGTGATACAGTAATGAGATCTGATTATACCTACAGATATAAGATACAGACACGTGTATATGTACACAGTGTGATAAAGTAATGAGATCTGATTATACCTACAGATATAAGATAAAGACACATGTATATGTACACAGTGTGATACAGTAATGAGATCTGATTATACCTACAGATATAAGATAAAGACACATGTATATGTACACAGTGTGATACAGTAATGAGATCTGATTATACCTACAGATATAAGATACAGACACATGTATATGTACACAGTGTGATACAGTAATGAGATCTGATTATACCTACAGATATAAGATAAAGACACATGTATATGTACACAAGGTGATACAGTAATGAGATCTGATTATACCTACAGATATAAGATACAGACACATGTATATGTACACAGTGTGATACAGTAATGAGATCTGATAATACCTACAGATATAAGATAAAGACACATGTATATGTACACAGTGTGATACAGTAATGAGATCTGATTATACCTACAGATATAAGTTACAGACACATGCATATGTACACAATGTGATACAGTAATGAGATCTGATTATACCTACAGATATAAGTTACAGACACATGTATATGTACACAATGTGATAAAGTAATGAGATCTGATTATACCTACAGATATAAGATACAGACACATGTATATGTACACAGTGTGATACAGTAATGAGATCTGATTATACCTATAGATATAAGATAAAGACACATGTATATGTACACAGTGTGATAATGTAATGAGATCTGATTATACCTACAGACATAAGATAAAGACACATGTATATGTACACAATGTGATTCAGTAATGAGATCTGATTATACCTACAGATATAAGATAAAGACACATGTATATGTACACAATGTGATAAAGTAATGAGATCTGATTATACCTACAGATATAAGATACAGACATGTATATGTACACAGTGTGATACAGTAATGAGATCTGATTATACCTACAGATATAAGATACAGACACGTGTATATGTACACAATGTGATACAGTAATGAGATCTGATTATACCTACAGATATAAGATACAGACACATGTATATGTACACAATGTGATTCAGTAATGAGATCTGATTATACCTACAGATATAAGATACAGACACGTGTATATGTACACAGTGTGATACAGTAATGAGATCTGATTATACCTACAGATATAAGATACACACATGTATATGTACACAGTGTGATACAGTAATGAGATCTGATTATACCTACAGATATAAGATAAAGACACATGTATATGTACACAATGTGATAAAGTAATGAGATCTGATTATACCTACAGATATAAGATAAAGACACATGTATATTATGTACACAATGTGATAAAGTAATGAGATCTGATTATACCTACAGATATAAGATAAAGACACATGTATATTATGTACACAATGTGATACAGTAATGAGATCTGATTATACCTACAGATATAAGATAAAGACACATGTATATGTACACAGTGTGATACAGTAATGAGATCTGATTATACCTACAGATATAAGATAAAGACACGTGTATATGTACACAATGTGATACAGTAATGAGATCTGATTATACCTACAGATATAAGATAAAGACACATGTATATTATGTACACAATGTGATAAAGTAATGAGATCTGATTATACCTACAGATATAAGATAAAGACACATGTATATGTTCACAATGTGATAAAGTAATGAGATCTGATTATACCTACAGATATAAGATAAAGACATGTATATGTACACAGTGTGATAAAGTAATGAGATCTGATTATACCTACAGATATAAGATACAGACACATGTATATGTACACAGTGTGATACAGTAATGAGATCTGATTATACCTACAGATATAAGATAAAGACACATGTATATGTACACAAGGTGATACAGTAATGAGATCTGATTATACCTACAGATATAAGATACAGACACATGTATATGTACACAGTGTGATAAAGTAATGAGATCTGATTATACCTACAGATATAAGATAAAGACACATGTATATGTACACAATGTGATACAGTAATGAGATCTGATTATACCTACAGATATAAGATACAGACACATGTATATGTACACAATGTGATACAGTAATGAGATCTGATTATACCTACAGATATAAGATACAGACACATGTATATGTATACAATGTGATACAGTAATGAGATCTGATTATACCTACAGATATAAGATACAGACACATGTATATGTACACAGTGTGATACAGTAATGAGATAAGATTATACCTACAGATATAAGATAAAGACACATGTATATGTACACAGTGTGATACAGTAATGAGATCTGATTATACCTACAGATATAAGATACAGACACATGTATATGTACACAATGTGATACAGTAGTGAGATCTGATTATACCTACAGATATAAGATAAAGACACATGTATATGTACACAATGTGATAAAGTAATGAGATCTGATTATACCTACAGATATAAGATAAAGACACATGTATATGTACACAGTGTGATACAGTAATGAGATCTGATTATACCTACAGATATAAGATAAAGACACATGTATATGTACACAGTGTGATACAGTAATGAGATCTGATTATACCTACAGATATAAGATAAAGACACATGTATATGTACACAATGTGATAAAGTAATGAGATCTGATTATACCTACAGATATAAGATAAAGACATGTATATGTACACAGTGTGATAAAGTAATGAGATCTGATTATACCTACAGATATAAGATACAGACACATGTATATGTACACAGTGTGATACAGTAATGAGATCTGATTATACCTACAGATATAAGATACAGACACATGCATATGTACACAGTGTGATACAGTAATGAGATCTGATTATACCTACAGATATAAGATACAGACACATGTATATGTACACAATGTGATACAGTAATGAGATCTGATTATACCTACAGATATAAGATAAAGACATGTATATGTACACAATGTGATAATGTAATGGGATATGATTATACCTACAGATATAAGATAAAGAAGCAGGTATATGTACATAATGTGATAATGTAATGAGATCTGATTATACCTACATATATAAGATAAAGACACATGTATATGTACACAAGGTGATACAGTAATGAGATCTGATTATACCTACAGATATAAGATACAGACACATGTATATGTACACAGTGTGATAAAGTAATGAGATCTGATTATACCTACAGATATAAGATAAAGACATGTATATGCACAATGTAATAATGTTACATTATAATAATGTTAGATATAAGATACAGACACATGTATATGTACACAGTGTGATACAGTAATGAGATCTGCTTATACCTACAGATATAAGATAGACATGTATATGTACACAATATGATAAAGTTATGAGATCTGATTATACCTACAGATATAATATAAAGACACATGTATATGTACACAATGTGATACAGTAATGAAATCTGATTATACCTACAGATATAAGATACAGACACATGTATATCATGACACATGACACATATCATATTAGGGTGTTAGGTGTAAACATAACTTTTATTTCCCCATAGGAATCAATGGGGCAGCGTTACTGAGCTTTACGCTGCTTTTTTGCAGGTGTTAGACTTTTTCTCAGCCAGCTCTCCCCGTTGATTCCTATGGGGAAATCGTGCACGAGCACGTACAACCAGCTCACCGCTGACTTAAAGGGACAGTCAACACCAGAAGTTTTGTTGTTTGAAAAGATAGATAATCCCTTTATTACCCATTCCCCAGTTTTGCATAACCAAGACAGTTATATTAATACACTTTTTACTTCTGTCACTAACTTGTATCTAAGCATCTTCTGACCGCCCCTAATCACATGACTTTTAGTTATTATCTATTGACTTGCATTTTAGCCAATTAGTGCAGTGTCTGCCACTAGCCACGGGCGTGATCACAATGTTATCTATATGGCTGACATGAACTTGCTCTACCCTGCTGTGAAAAGCTAGTTAAAAAGAGGCGGCCTTCAAGGGCTTAGAAATTATCATATGAGCCTTCCTAGGTTTGCTTTCAACTAGAATACCAAGAGAACAAAGCAAAATTGTTGATAAAAGTAAATTGGAAAGTTGTTTAAAATTACATGCCCTATTTGAAAAATGAAAGTTTTTTTTGGACTTGACTGTCCCTTTAAGCAGCGCTGGTATTGAAGTGCATAAGGAGCACAATTTTGCTCAATGCTCACTTCTTGCCTTTTAACGCCGGGTTTGTAAAAACCCGTAATACCAGCGCTGTAGGTAAGTGAGCGGTGAGAGAAATCTGCTCATTAGCACCGCACAGCTCCTAACGCAAAACTCGTAATCTGGCCTTTGGTGTGGGCAGTCTCAGTTGAGTGTTGGGGACAGAAGCCAGATTGCAGGGGGTCAAGCAATGAGTTGGAGGACAGGAAGTGGGTTAGGCGACCGGAAACTAGTTTTTCAAGGACTTTTGAAGCTAGCAGAAGCAGTGATATGGGGCGGTAGTTTGCAGGAGAATTGGTGTTATGGGAGGGTTTTTTGAGGATGGGGGTGACCTTTGCATGTTTGAAGGAAGATGGAAATTAACCAATAGTAAGGGATCGGTTGAATATGTGAGTAAGAGCTGTAGTGAGGGTGGAAGACAGAGAAGGTATTAGATGTGAAGGGATAGAGTCAAGTGGGCAGGTAGTGAGGTGTGAGACATTAGGCAACACACTTCATTCTCAGTGGTTGGGGGGAAGGTATTGAGAGTGGTGGAGGGAGTGACCGGGGGCAGAGACAGAAGGTTGCAGTCTTGTGGTGGGATGTTACTTCGGATGGAAGTGTTTTGTTGAAAAAGTAGTCTGCCAAGTCTTGAGCACTATAGGCAGATGAAGGGGGTGGTGCAGGTGGATAGAGGAGAGTGTTGAAAATGATGAGGAGACATTAAGGGTTTGAGGAATGAGAAGATATAAGATAAGTAGTTTTGCTTGGCTAAGTGAAGGGCAAAGGAGTAAGAATAAAGAATGAACTTATAGTGGAGGATGCTGGGTTCATAGTGGGATTTCCTCCAGGCACGTTCAGCAGCATTGGAGCATTTTTGTAGGTAGCGTGTTTACTGAGAGTGCCAGGGCTGGAGCTGACAACGTGGGGTTTTGCGTATTTGTGGAGCAATGGTGTCATGTGCAGAGGAAAGAGTGTTATTATAGTGGTTTGTAGCAAGGTCAGGGCAGAATACCATGGAAGTGTGGGGGAGGAGTTTTTGAATAAGGTTGGAAAGTTGGAGAGGATCCACAGTGTGCAGATTTCTACAGGTGCGGGGGCGAGGAGGAGAAATAGGTTTAGCCTGTACATTGAGATTATAGGTGAGCAGATGTGGGTCTGAGATGAGAACTGTGCGACAGGTGACATCAGAAAGGGAGCACAGGTAAAAGAATACCAGATCGATAGTGTCCATCATGGTGAATAGGGAATAGGGTGGATTGTGAGAGACCAAAGGAGATTGTGAGTGAGAGAAGTTTAGAGGCAGCAGGGGCAGATTGGTTTTTAATGGCCATTATATATTAGTAATTAAGTGTTGTATTACAAAAGGTCTGCATACACAATAAATATTTATATATGCACAGTATAACAGTAATTAAGTGCTGCATTACATAAGGTCTGTACACATGATAAATGTTTATATATGCACAGTATATATCAGTAATTAAGTGCTACATTACATAAGGTCTGCACACACAATAAATGTTTATATATGCACAGTATATATCAGTAATTAAGTGCTGCATTACATAAGGTCTGCACACACAATAAATGTTTATATATGCACAGTATACATCAGTAATTAAGTGCTGCATTACATAAGGTCTGCACACACAATAAATGTTTATATATGCACAGTATATATCAGTAATTAAGTGCTGCATTACATAAGGTCTGCACACACAATAAATGTTTATATATGCACAGTATACATCAGTAATTAAGTGCTGCATTATATAAGGTCTGCACACACAATAAATGTTTATATATGCACAGTATATATCAGTAATTAAGTGCCGTATTACATAAGGTCTGCGCACACATTAAATGTTTATATATGCACAGTATATATAAGTAATTAAGTGCTGTATTACATAAGGTCTGCACACACAATAAATGTTTATATATGCACAGTATATATCAGTAATTAAGTGCTGTATTACATAAGGTCTGCACACACAATAAATGTTTATATATGCACAGTATATATCAGTAATTATGTGCTGCATTACATAAGGTCTGAACACACATTAAATGTTTATATATGCACAGTATATATCACTGATCAGTAATTAAGTGTCACATTACAAAAGGTCTGCACACACAACAACTGTTTATATATGCACTGTATATATCAGTAATTAAGTGCTGTATTACATAAGGTCTGCACACACAATAAATGTTTATATATGCACAGTATATATCAGTAATTAAGTGCTACATTACATAAGGTCTGCACACACAATAAATGTTTATATATGCACAGTATATATCAGTAATTAAGTGCTGTATTACATAAGGTCTGCACACATAATACATGTTTATATATGCACAGTATATATCAGTAATTAAGTGTTGCATTACTAAAGGTCTGCACACACAATAAATGTTTATATATGCACAGTATATATCAGTAATTAAGTGCACATTACATAAGGTCTGCGCACACAATAAATGTTTATATATACACAGTATATATCAGTAATGAAGTGCTGCATTACATAAGGTCTGCACACACAATAAATGTTTATATATGCACAGTATATATCAGTAATTAAGTGCTGCATTACAAAATGTCTGCACACGCAATAAATATTTATATATGCACAGTATATATCAGTATTTAAGTGCTACATTACATAAGGTCTGCACACAATAAATGTTTATATATGCACAGTATAACAGTAATTAAGTTCTGCATTACAAAAGGTCTGCACACATAATAACTTTTATATATGCACAGTATATATCAGTAAAAAGGTCTCAGGTGTTAGAAAAAAAGGCTTTGCAAAGGGCTTTAACAAATACATACATACATATACATCTCCAAAATTGTATGTATATATATATATATATATATATATATATATAATGTGTGTGTGTGTATACAGATGTAGTTATGTATTCACAGAAATATATACACATATAAACACATAAATACATATGAATACATATATAGAAGTTAAGTAAATAAAAACATGTAAAAGCATATTTATGCAATATACATATTTAATAGTGTTATACTGTGTATGTAATGTAAATATTTCACAATCCATTGTTCTGCACATAGCAGAATATGTTCTATGTATTTTTAAATAGATATTCATATATATATATATATATATATATATATATATATATATATATATATATATATATATATATATATATGTACAGGTATAAATATGTATGTATGCAAATAAACAAATATATATATATATATATATATATATGTGTGTGTGTATTTATAAATAAATAGAACATATTCTTCTATTTCAAGAACATTGGAATGTGAAATATTCATATTTCTCCAACATAGGTGTGTCCGGTCCACGGCGTCATCCTTACTTGTGGGATATTCTCTTCCCCAACAGGAAATGGCAAAGAGCCCAGCAAAGCTGGTCACATGATCCCTCCTAGGCTCCGCCTTCCCCAGTCATTCTCTTTGCCGTTGTACAGGCAACATCTCCACGGAGATGGCTTAGAGTTTTTTGGTGTTTGGCCCTGACTTGAAAGAGATTATTTCTGATATCACTGGGGGTAAGGGCCACGCCCTTCCTCAGGATAGGTCTTTCAAGGCTAAAAATAAACCAAATTTTCGTCCCTTTCGCAGAAACGGACCAGCCCCAAGTGCTACATCCTCTAAGCAAGAGGGTAACACTTCTCAAACCAAGCCAGCCTGGAGGCCAATGCAAGGCTGGAACAAAGGTAAGCAGGCCAAGAAACCTGCCACTGCTACCAAGACAGCATGAGATGTTGGCCCCCGATCCGGGACCGGATCTGGTGGGGGGCAGACTTTCTCTCTTCGCTCAGGCTTGGGCAAGAGATGTTCTGGATCCTTGGGCGCTAGAAATAGTCTCCCAAGGTTATCTTCTGGAATTCAAGGAGCTTCCCCCAAGGGGGAGGTTCCACAGGTCTCAATTGTCTTCAGACCACATAAAAAGACAGGCATTCTTACATTGTGTAGAAGACCTGTTAAAAATGGGAGTGATTCATCCTGTTCCATTAGGAGAACAAGGGATGGGATTCTACTCCAATCTGTTCATAGTTCCCAAAAAAGAGGGAACATTCAGACCAATCTTAGATCTCAAGATCCTAAACAAGTTTCTCAAGGTTCCATCGTTCAAAATGGAAACCATTCGGACAATTCTTCCTTCCATCCAGGAAGGTCAATTCATGACCACGGTGGATTTAAAGGATGCGTATCTACATATTCCTATCCACAAGGAACATCATCGGTTCCTAAGGTTCGCCTTTCTGGACAAGCATTACCAGTTTGTGGCACTTCCATTCGGATTAGCCACTGCTCCAAGAATTTTCACAAAGGTACTAGGGTCCCTTCTAGCGGTGCTACGACCAAGGGGCATTGCAGTAGTACCTTACTTGGACGACATACTGATTCAAGCGTCGTCCCTACCTCAAGCAAAGGCTCATACGGACATTGTCCTGGCCTTTCTCAGATCTCACGGGTGGAAAGTGAACGTAGAAAAAAGTTCTCTATCTCCGTCAACAAGAGTTCCCTTCTTGGGAACAATAATAGACTCCTTAGAAATGAGGATTTTTCTGACAGAGGCCAGAAAATCAAAACTTCTAAGCTCTTGTCAAGTACTTCATTCTGTTCTTCTTCCTTCCATAGCACAGTGCATGGAAGTAATAGGTTTGATGGTCGCGGCAATGGACATAGTTCCTTTTGCGCGAATTCATCTGAGACCATTACAACTGTGCATGCTCAGTCAGTGGAATGGGGATTATACAGACTTGTCTCCGACGATACAAGTAGATCAGAAGACCAGAGATTCACTCCGTTGGTGGCTGACCCTGGACAACCTGTCACAGGGGATGAGCTTCCGCAAACCGGAGTGGGTCATTGTCACGACCGACGCCAGTCTGGTAGGCTGGGGCGCGGTCTGGGAACCCCTGAAAGCTCAGGGTCTTTGGTCTCGGGAAGAATCTCTTCTCCCGATAAACATTCTGGAACTGAGAGCGATATTCAATGCTCTCAAGGTTTGGCCTCAGCTAGCAAAGGCCAAATTCATCCGGTTTCAATCAGACAACATGACGACAGTTGTGTATATCAACCATCAGGGGGGAACAAGGAGTTCCCTGGCGATGGAAGAAGTGACCAAAATCATTCAATGGGCGGAGACTCACTCCTGCCACTTGTCTGCAATCCACATCCCAGGCGTGGAAAATTGGGAAGCGGATTTTCTGAGTCGTCAGACTTTTCATCCGGGGGAGTGGGAACTCCATCCGGAAATCTTTGCCCAAATAACTCAATTGTGGGGCATTCCAGACATGGATCTGATGGCCTCTCGTCAGAACTTCAAGGTTCCTTGCTACGGGTCCAGATCCAGGGATCCCAAGGCGACTCTAGTAGATGCACTAGTAGCACCTTGGACCTTCAACCTAGCTTATGTATTCCCACCGTTTCCTCTCATCCCCAGGCTGGTAGCCAGGATCAATCAGGAGAGGGCATCGGTGATCTTGATAGCTCCTGAGTGGCCACGCAGGACTTGGTATGCAGACCTGTTGAATATGTCATCGGCTCCACCATGGAAGCTACCTTTGAGACAGGACCTTCTTGTTCAAGGTCCGTTCGAACATCCGAATCTGGTTTCACTCCAACTGACTGCTTGGAGATTGAACGCTTGATTTTATCAAAGCGAGGGTTTTCAGATTCTGTCATTGATACTCTTGTTCAGGCCAGAAAGCCTGTAACTAGAAAAATCTACCACAAAATATGGAAAAAATATATCTGTTGGTGTGAATCTAAAGGATTACCATGGAACAAGATAAAAATTCCTAAGATTCTATCCTTTCTTCAAGAAGGTTTGGAGAAAGGATTATCTGCAAGTTCTTTGAAGGGACAGATTTCTGCTTTATCTGTTTTACTTCACAAAAAGCTGGCGGCTGTGCCAGATGTTCAGGCTTTTGTTCAGGCTCTGGTTAGAATCAAGCCTGTTTACAAACCTTTGACTCCTCCTTGGAGTCTCAATTTAGTTCTTTCAGTTCTTCAGGGGGTTCCGTTTGAACCCCTACATTCCGTTGATATCAAGTTATTATCTTGGAAAGTTTTGTTTTTGGTTGCAATTTCTTCTGCTAGAAGAGTTTCAGAGTTATCTGCTCTGCAGTGTTCTCCTCCTTATCTGGTGTTCCATGCAGATAAGGTGGTTTTGCGTACTAAACCTGGTTTTCTTCCGAAAGTTGTTTCTAACAAAAACATTAACCAGGAGATAGTCGTGCCTTCTTTGTGTCCGAATCCAGTTTCAAAGAAGGAACGTTTGTTGCACAATTTGGATGTAGTTCGTGCTCTAAAATTCTATTTAGATGCTACAAAGGATTTCAGACAAACATCTTCCTTGTTTGTTGTTTATTCTGGTAAAAGGAGAGGTCAAAAAGCAACTTCTACCTCTCTATCTTTTTGGCTTAAAAGCATCATCAGATTGGCTTATGAGACTGCCGGACGGCAGCCTCCTGCAAGAATCACAGCTCATTCCACTAGGGCCGTGGCTTCCACATGGGCCTTTAAGAACGAGGCTTCTGTTGATCAGATATGTAAGGCAGCGACTTGGTCTTCACTGCACACTTTTACCAAATTTTACAAATTTGATACTTTTGCTTCTTCTGAGGCTATTTTTGGGAGAAAGGTTTTGCAAACCGTGGTGCCTTCCATCTAGGTGACCTGATTTGCTCCCTCCCATCATCCGTGTCCTAAAGCTTTGGTATTGGTTCCCACAAGTAAGGATGATGCCGTGGACCGGACACACCTATGTTGGAGAAAACAGAATTTATGTTTACCTGATAAATTACTTTCTCCAACGGTGTGTCCGGTCCACGGCCCGCCCTGGTTTTTTAATCAGGTCTGATGATTTATTTTCTTTAACTACAGTCACCACGGTATCATATGATTTCTCCTATGCAAATATTCCTCCTTTACGTCGGTCGAATGACTGGGGAAGGCGGAGCCTAGGAGGGATCATGTGACCAGCTTTGCTGGGCTCTTTGCCATTTCCTGTTGGGGAAGAGAATATCCCACAAGTAAGGATGACGCCGTGGACCGGACACACCGTTGGAGAAAGTAATTTATCAGGTAAACATAAATTCTGTTTTTCATGTAGGGTTCATGAGAATATGCAATTGGATTTGCACAAGAGTGGGGTGTTAGGCTTTTTGCCCCATTTACTTCTATGGGGAAATATGTGAACGCTCACACTTTTTACGTGCATCAGGTTAGCGCTCAAGCGATAACTTTTTACTTTCAACTTGTAATGCAAGCCCAATCTGACAAAAGGTCTGCCCACACAATAAATGTTCATATATGCACTGCAGGCGCTAAAGAGAAAGGTATGGAAGACTAAACTAAATGAAACAAGGAAATATTGATGCTAAACCCATGATCATAGAACTTGATAAATGTTTTGGAGATATAGTTTAAAATAAGAACTTTTGTTAACATTGTAACTCTTCACTTTTAGAGTGGTGATGACGAAGAATACAGACGAATTTATGCAAAGAAGATTAAGCCACGTCTTAAATCAGAGGAGTTTCTGGATACAGAGACACAAACAAGGACAATCACTGTTACGAGGAAGGTGACTGCTTACACAGTTGATGTGACTGGAGCTAAAGACTCCAAGGAAATTGATATCAGCAGCCCTGAATACAAGATCAAGATTCCGAGGCATGAGATAACAGAGATATCTAAAACTAGTGTGGCATCTGATGAGGGCAAAACAGTGATCAAAATCCCAGGTGCTGATGGGAAAACTATTCAGACTGGAGGAGAGTACAGACATACAAGCACTGGGCCAGGAGTTTCCCCTCAAGGAGATTATTTAAGCTCCTTTAGCACCACCAACGTCAGGTACCAAGAACAAAGTGGTGGAATATTTGAGTTTCCTGGAATACGCAGTAATGCAAACTTCAGGATGGGCAGTGGGGTCTCCACAGATGTTGATGTTTCAAATATTAGTGTTTCTGACTCAAAATCAAAGAGTTACGAGACAAAAATTGATGTGAAGAGTTCCAGGATTGAAGGAGATCATGGCATTACTTTTAGAGGTCCCAGTCTTGCTGGAGCAACATCTATGGACATAGATCTTAAAGGTGTTGCAGCCCCACAAACAGATGTCAACCTTTCTTCTCAATTAACCCAAGCAGAAACATCTTTGCCAACAGTTTCTGAAGGGAATATCACTGGAGATATTCAAGCACCAGGAATTAACAACACGGGGTCAGAGGGGGATGGAAAGATAACAATGCCTAGATTTCAGATGCCAAAATTTGGAATATCAGGAACAAAGATGGAAATCACAGACAGTCATATGTTAGAGTCCCAAAGTCCTTCTGGGAATGTTAAATTACCACCATTTAAAATGCCAAATTATAGTTTCACTGGAACTGCGGATAGCAATGCAGAAGGTGGCTCAAGATATCAAGAAGCAATTATAGAGACTACTTTCACAGCTCCTGATGTTCGGTTAGATGGCTCGCAGGGTAAGATTCAGACTCCTAGTTTTGATGTAAAAGCTTCCAAATTTGGCATTTCCAGTTCTAAAATAGAAGGTCCAGAGATGAATTTTGGTGTAACAAAAGGTGATCTTTCAGGTCCAACAATAGATATTAAGGGTTTAGGTGGCTCCACATGTAAAGTGCCATCAATTGATAGGAGTTTACCCAATGTATCATTGTCAAATGCTAATCTTAATCTGAAAAGTCCAAAGTTGGAAGGGGAACCTACAATGTCTATGAATATCAAAGGGGAAGGTGCTGATATGATGGTACCAGATGCAAGTATGAAAGTCCCAGAAGGAAAGCTAAAAATGCCTACATTTAAGATGCCTAAGTTTGGTATTTCAGGGCCCAAAGGTGAAGGTGCAGATTTAGATGTTAAACTTCCAAAAGGAGACCTTGAAATATCAGGTGGAAAAGTAGATATAAAAACTCCAGAAATTAATGTTGATGGTAACCTTCAAAGCCAAAAATTTAAAATGCCATCAATGAATGTTGACTTACCAAAGGTTTCTATGCCTGATGTTGATTTAAGTGTAAAAGGTCCCAAATGGGGGAAGGGAGAGACAGACATAACTGTTCCTAAAAAAGGAGATTGTAAAGGCCCCAAAGTAGATATCAAAGGACCAAATATTGATATAGGCATTGGGGGCACAGAGGGAAATGTGACAGGTTCCAAATTTACGATGCCCTCAATGAATGTTGACTCACCAAAAATGTCCATGCCTGATATTGACCTTAATTTGAAAGGTTCTAAATTTGAAGGCCCCAAAGGTGATATAAAGGGTCCCGATGTTGAACTTGAAGGGTCTGATGGAATTCTAAAAATGCCAAAATTTAAAATGCCAAAATTTGGTATTTCTGGGCATAGAATTGAAGGCCGTGATGTAGATGTTAAAATTCCAAAAGCTGACATTGAAATATCAGGTCCACAAGGTAATATTCAGGCTTCAGAGTTAGAATTTAAAGTTCCAGAAGCAAAGGTGACAGGTCAAAAGTATAAGATGCCATCAATGAATGTTAACTTGCCAGAAGCGTCCATGTCAGATGTTGACCTCAATCTTAAAGGTCCAAAGTGGAAGGGATCAGTTGATATCTCAGGTTCTAAATTAGAAGGTGATATAAAAGTTCCAGAATTAGATGTAAAAGGTCCAGATGTTAATCTTAAGGCTCCAGACATTAACATTCAGGGTTCAGAGGATAAACTAAACATGCCTACATTTAAAATGCCCAAATTTGGTATTTCATCATCTAAAATAGAAGGGCCTGAAATAGATGTTAATCTCCCAAAAGGTAAGATTGATTTAGCAGGTCCAAAAGTTGACATTGCAACTCCAGAGATAGATATTGAAAGTCCAGAGGTTAAGGTGAAGGGTGCTAAATTTAAAATGCCATCAATGAATGTAAATTTACCTAACGTGTCCATGCCAGATGCGGACCTAAATTTAAAAAGTCCAAAATGGAAGGGGGGAATGGATATTTCAGGCCCCAAAGTGCAGGGAGATATGAAAGGTTCAAAAGTTGACATCACATGTCCAGATTTAGATGTTGATAGTAAAGTGAAAGCTCCAAAAATTAAGTTTCCTAAGGTAGCTACATCTGATCTTAGTTTAAAAGGGCCAGATGTGAAAGCTGATATAAAGGTTCCCGATGTTGATCTGGAAGTTCCAGATGTTGATTTGAAAGGTCCAGATGGAAAACTAAAGATGCCAAAGTTTAAGTTGCCAAAATTTGGCATGTCAGGGCAAAAAATGGATGGCCCAGATGTGAATGCGAAACTTCCAGAAGCTGGTATTGATTTATCAGGTCCAAATGTAAATATTGGGGCTCCAGAGTTAGAATTTGAAGGTCCAGAAGGTAAAGTGAAGGGTCAAACATTTAAGATGCCATCAATGAATGTTAACTTGCCAAAAGTGTCCATGCCAGATGTTGACCTCAATCTTAAAGGTCCCAAATGGAGGGGAGGGGCTGATATTTCAGGTCCTAAATTGGAAGGTGATATAAAAGTTCCAGAAGTAGAAATGAAAGGTCCAGATATTAGCCTTGAGGCACCAGATATTGACATTCAGGGTTCAGATGGCAAATTAAAGATGCCTAAATTTAAAATGCCTAAGTTTGGTGTTTCAGGATCTAAACTAGAAGGTCCAGAAATAGATGTTAAGCTTTCAAAAGGCAACATTGATTTATCAGGTCCCAAGGCAGACATATCAACTGCAGATATTGATATTGAAATCCCAGAGAGTAAATTTAAGGGTAGCAAATTTAAAATGCCATCAATGAATGCTAATTTTCCTGAGGTCTCCATGCCTGATGTGAACTTGAATTTAAAAGGTCCAAAATGGAAGGGTGGAGTGGATATCTCAGCCCCAAAATTAGAGGGAGATATGAAAAGGCCAGAGGTTGACATCAAGGGTTCAGAGGTTGATGTTGAGATTCCAAAATTAGATGTTGATGGGAAAGTAAAAGGTCCCAAACTGAAGATGCCCTTAGTGAATCTCCCTAAAGTTTCTATGCCTGACATTGATCTGCACATGAAAAGTCCCAGCCTGAAAGGGGACATAGATGTGTCTATCCCAAAAGTGGAAACAGATATAAAAGGTCCGAAACTTGAAATGCCAGATGTTGATTTGGAAGGACCGGAAGGGAAAATTAAAATGCCTAGATTTAAAATGCCTAAATTTGGCATTTCCGGGTCTAAAGCAGAAGCACCAGATATTGATATACAAATCCCAAAAAGTGAGTTAGAGGTTAAAGCAGCAGAAGTAGATATTGAGGGTCCAGAAGCAAATCTGAAAGGCCCCAAATTTAATATGCCATCAATGAATGTCAGTTTACCAAAAGTTTCCATGCCTGATGTTGACCTAAATTTGAAAGGTTCCAAATGGAAGGGTGGAGCTGACATTTCAGGTCCTAACTTAGAGGGAGATCTGAAGGGCCCAGAGCTTGAACTCGAGTCTCCAGACATAAATGTAAGTCAGAAGGTTAATGGCTCTAAATTCAAGATTCCAAAAATGAATCTACCTAAAGTGTCCATGCCGGATTTTGATCTAAATTTAAAAGGCCCCAACTGGAAAGGAAGTGCAGATATGTCAGTCCACAAAGTAGAAGGATCAGATATAGATGTTAAACTTCCTAAAAGAGAAATTGACATTTCAGGTCCAAAAGTAGATATTGAAACTCCAGATATAAACATCCAAGGGCCAGATGGCAAAGTAAAGGGACCAACTTTTAAAATGCCATCAAAGAATATTAATTTACCAAAAGTGGCAATGCCTGATGTTGATTTGAACTTGAAAGGGTCCAACTGGAAAGGGGATGTTGATGTATCTGTCCCTAAAATAGAGAAAGATTTTAAAGGTCCAAAAATGGATTTTAAAGTTCCAGATCTTGATTTAGAAACCCCAAATGTTGACGTGGAAGGCCCAGAAGGAAAAATAAAAATGCCCAAATTTAAAATGCCCAAATTTGGGTTTTCAGGACCAAAAGTTGAAGGTCTGAATGTTGATGTTGGTATTCCAAAGGAGGAAATTGATATATCTGGTCAAATGAACATTGAAGCTCCAGATTTAGATATAGAAGGGCCAGAGGGCAAACTAAAGAGTTCTAAATTAAAAATGCCCTCCATGAATGCTAATTTACCTAAAATGTCAATGCCTGATGTTGACTTTAATCTTAAATCCCCAAAAATAAAAGGGGAAGCAGACATTTCAGCACCTAAATTAGGAGAGGTATCAGGTCCAGGAGTTGACATAAAAGGCGCAGAATGTGATTGGGAAGTTCCAGATTTAGAGATAGAAGGTCCTGATGGGAAAGGAAAAATGAAAATGCCTAAATTTCATCTACCAAAGTTTGGTTTCTCTGGCCCTAAGGTAGAAAGTCCAGATGTGGATTTAAAACTTCCAAATGCAGACCTTTCTATATCTGGACCTAAAGTAAAAATAGAAACTCCAGAAATTGATGTTGAAGGACCAGAAGGGAACATTAAAGGCTCAAAATTTAAAATGCCCTCAATTAATCTTACAAAAATGTCTATGCCTGATGTTGACCTTAATCTTAGAAGTCCTAAATGGAAAGGGGGGGCTGATGTCTCAGCACCCAAATTAGAACGAGATTTAAAAGGTCCAGAGATTGACATAAAAGGTGGTAAAGTTGATGTTGATACTCCAGAATTAGATATAGAAGGACCAGAAGTGAAAGGAAAAATGAAGATGCCCAAATTCAATCTACCAAAATTTAGCCATTCAGGCCCTAAAGTAGTAGGTCCAGAAGTAGACATTAAACTTCCAAAAGGAGATCTTGAGGTTTCAGGGCCAAATGTAGATATTGGAGCTCCAGATATAGATATAGAATGCCCAGAGGGTAAAGTAAAAGGACCTAGATTTAAGATTCCCTCAATGAACGATAATTTACCCAAAGTTTCTATGCCTGACATTGACATTAATTTAAAAGGTCCAAAAGTGAAAGGAGAATTGAAAGGTCCCTCAGTTGATATTGAAACACCAGATGTAGAGGGCTTAGAGGTTAAAGGTAAAAGTCCTAAATTCAAGATGCCATCTATGAATGTTAATTTACCTAAAGTATCAATGCCTGGTATGGACTTTAACTTGAAAGGTCCAAAACTAAGGGGAGAGACCGATCTGTCTGGTACCAAACTTGAAGGTGATCTGGAAGGTCCAGACATTGATGTGAAAGGTCCAGAAATCAATCTTGAGGCTCCAGATATTGAAATTCCTGAAGGAAAGGGGAAATTCAAGATGCCCAAATTCCATATGCCAAAGTTTGGATTCTCAAGCCATAAAGTTGAGAGCCCAGATATTGATATTAAAGTCCCAAAAGGTGATATAGATATTTCTGCTCCAAAGGTAGATGTTGATGCTCCAGAAGTTGATATTGAGGGTCCAGAAGGGAAAGTGAAAGGTAAATTCAAGATGCCCTCAATGTATCTCCCTCAAGTGTCTATGCCTGATGTTGACCTGAATCTGAAAGGTCCCAAGTGGAAAGGGGGGGCAGATATGTCAGGGCCAAAATTAGAAGGAGACCTAAAATGTGCTGAGATTGATGTGAAAGGACCAGAACTTGATATTGAGGCCCCAGATATAGATATTGATGCAAAAGGAAAATTTAAAATGCCGAAATTCCAGATGCCAAAATTTGGATTTTCTGGTCCCAAAGTTGAAGGTCCAGATATTAATGTCAATTTGCCAAAAGGTGACCTTGACTTATCTGCTCCAAAGGTAAATGTTGAAGGGCTAGATGTTGATATTGAGTGTCCAGAAGGGAACGTTAAAGGTCCTAAGTTTAAAATGCCTTCAATAAATATAAACATGCCTAAAGCATCTATGCCAGATGTTGACTTGAATCTAAAGGGGCCCAAATGGAAAGGAGGGGCCAATATTTCTGGACCTAAAGTAGAAGGAGAATTAAGAGGACCAGAATTAGACATTGAGGCTCCTGAATTGGACATTGAGGGCCCAGATGGCAAAATTAAAGGTCCTAAATTCGAAATGCCCTCATTGGATCGTCCTAAAGTGTCCATGCCAGATTTTGATTTAAATCTGAAAGGACCTAAGTTGAAAGGAGATGCTGATATTTCAGTACCCAAAATAGAAGGAGAATTAAAAGCACCAGAACTAGACATTGAAGCTCCAGAAATTGATATTGAAGGACCAGATGGTAAAATAAAAGGTTCCAAATTCAAAATGCATCTCCCAAAAATGTCCATGCCTGATTTTGATTTAAATCTGAAAGGACCTAAGCTGAAGGGAGATGCTGATATTTCAGTACCCAAGGTAGAAGGAGAATTAAAAGGGTCAGATGGCAAAGTAATGGGATCAACTTTTAAAATGCCATCAATGAATATTAATTTACCAAAAGTGGCAATGCCTGATGTTGATTACAATCTGAAAGGCCCTAAGTGGAAGGGTCAGACTGAAATTTCAGGTCCTAAAGGTCTGAATGTTGATGTTGGTATTCCAAAGGAGGAAATTGATATATCTGGTCAAATGAACATTGAAGCTCCAGATTTAAATATAGAAGGGCCAGAGGGCAAACTAAAGGGTTCTAAATTTAAAATGCCCTCCATTAATGTTAATTTACCTAAAATGTCAATGCCTGATGTTGACTTTAATCTTAAATCCCCAAAAATAAAAGGGGAAGCAGACATTTCAGGTCCTAAATTAGGAGAGGTATCAGGTCCAGGAGTTGACATAAAAGGCACAGAATGTGATTGGGAAGTTCCAGATTTAGAGATAGAAGGTCCTGATGGGAAAGGAAAAATGAAAATGCCTAAATTTCATCTACCAAAGTTTGGTTTCTCTGGCCCTAAAGTAGAAAGTCCAGATGTGGATTTAAAACTTCCAAAAGGAGACCTTTCTATATCTGGACCTAAAGTAAAAATAGAAACTCCAGACATTGATGTTGAAGGACCAGAAGGGAACATTAAAGGCTCAAAATTTAAAATGCCCTCAATTAATCTTACAAAAATGTCTATGCCTGATGTTGACCTTAATCTTAGAAGTCCTAAATGGAAAGGGGGGGCTGATGTCTCAGCACCCAAATTAGAACGGGACTTAAAAGGTCCAGAGATTGACATAAAAGGTGGGAAAGTTGATGTTGATGCTCCAGAATTAGATATAGAAGGACCAGAAGTGAAAGGAAAAATGAAGATGCCCAAATTCAATCTACCAAAATTTAGCCATTCAGGCCCTAAAGTAGTAGGTCCAGAAGTAGACATTAAACTTCCAAAAGGAGATCTTGAGTTTTCAGGGCCAAATGTAGATATTGGAGCTCCAGATATAGATATAGAATGCCCAGAGGGTAAAGTAAAAGGTCCTAGATTTAATATTCCCTCAATGAACGTTAATTTACCCAAAGTTTCTATGCCTGACATTGACATTAATTTAAAAGGTCCAAAAGTGGAAGGAGAATTGAAAGGTCCCTCAGTTGATATTGAAACACCAGATGTAGAGGGCTTAGAGGTTAAAGGTAAAAGTCCTAAATTCAAGATGCCATCTATGAATGTTAATTTACCTAAAGTATCAATGCCTGGTATGGACTTTAACTTGAAAGGTCCAAAACTAAGAGGAGAGACCGATCTGTCTGGTACCAAACTTGAAGGTGATCTGGAAGGTCCAGACATTGATGTGAAAGGTCCAGAAATCAATCTTGAGGCTCCAGATATTGAAATTCCTGAAGGAAAGGGGAAATTCAAAATGCCCAAATTCCATATGCCAAAGTTTGGATTTTCAAGCCATAAAGTTGAGAGCCCAGATATTGATATTAATGTCCCAAAAGGTGATATTGATATTTCTGCTCCAAAGGTAGATGTTGATGCTCCAGAAGTTGATATTGAGGGTCCAGAAGGGAAAGTGAAAGGTAAATTCAAGATGCCCTCAATGTATCTCCCTCAAGTGTCTATGCCTGATGTTGACCTGAATCTGAAAGGTCCCAAGTGGAAAGGGGGGGCAGATATGTCAGGGCCAAAATTAGGAGACCTAAAATGTGCTGAGATTGATGTGAAAGGACCAGAACTTGATATTGAGGCCCCAGATATAGATATTGATGCAAAAGGAAAATTTAAAATGCCGAAATTCCAGATGCCAAAATTTGGATTTTCTGGTCCCAAAGTTGAAGGCCCAGATATTAATGTCAATTTGCCAAAAGGTGACCTTGACTTATCTGCTCCAAAGGTAAATGTTGAAGGGCTAGATGTTGATATTGAGCGTCCAGAAGGGAACGTTAAAGGTCCTAAGTTTAAAATGCCTTCAATAAATATAAACATGCCTAAAGCATCTATGCCAGATGTTGACTTGAATCTAAAGGGGCCCAAATGGAAAGGAGGGGCCAATATTTCTGGAGATGCTGATATTTCAGTACCCAAAATAGGAGAATTTAAAGCACCAGAACTAGACATTGAAGCTCCAGAAATTGATATTGAAGGACCAGATGGTAAAATAAAAGGTTCCAAATTCAAAATGCATCTCCCAAAAATGTCCATGCCTGATTTTGATTTAAATCTGAAAGGACCTAAGCTGAAGGGAGATGCTGATATTTCAGTACCCAAGGTAGAAGGAGAATTGAAAGGACCAGAATTAAACCTTGAGGGACCAGAAATAGATTGTGAAGGCCCTGATGGTAAAATAAAAGGTCCTAAGTTTAAAATGCCATCAATGAATATAAACATGCCAAAAGTATCTATGCCAGATGTTGACCTGAATATGAAGGGGCCCAAGTGGAAAGGAGGGGCTGATATTTCCGGGCCAAAACTTGAAGGAAACCTTAAAGGTCCAAAATTAGACATTGAAGCTCCTGAGTTGGACATTGAGGGCCCAGATGGCAAAATAAAAGGTTCCAAATTCAAAATGCATCTCCCAAAAATGTCCATGCCTGATTTTGATTTAAATCTGAAAGGACCTAAGCTGAAGGGAGATGCTGATATTTCAGTACCCAAGGTAGAAGGAGAATTGAAAGGACCAGAATTAAACCTTGAGGGACCAGAAATAGATTGTGAAGGCCCTGATGGTAAAATAAAAGGTCCTAAGTTTAAAATGCCATCAATGAATATAAACATGCCAAAAGTATCTATGCCAGATGTTGACCTGAATATGAAGGGGCCCAAGTGGAAAGGAGGGGCTGATATTTCCGGGCCAAAACTTGAAGGAAACCTTAAAGGTCCAAAATTAGACATTGAAGCTCCTGAGTTGGACATTGAGGGCCCAGATGGCAAAATAAAAGGTTCCAAATTCAAAATGCATCTCCCAAAAATGTCCATGCCTGATTTTGATTTAAATCTGAAAGGACCTAAGCTGAAGGGAGATGCTGATATTTCAGTACCCAAGGTAGAAGGAGAATTGAAAGGACCAGAATTAAACCTTGAGGGACCAGAAATAGATTGTGAAGGCCCTGATGGTAAAATAAAAGGTCCTAAGTTTAAAATGCCGTCAATGAATATAAACATGCCAAAAGTATCTATGCCAGATGTTGACCTGAATATGAAGGGGCCCAAGTGGAAAGGAGGGGCTGATATTTCTGGGCCAAAACTTGAAGGAAACCTTGAAGGTCCAAAATTAGACATTGAAGCTCCTGAGTTGGACATTGAGGGCCCAGATGGCAAAATAAAAGGTTCCAAATTCAAAATGCATCTCCCAAAAATGTCCATGCCTGATTTTGATTTAAATCTGAAAGGACCTAAGCTGAAGGGAGATGCTGATATTTCAGTACCCAAGGTAGAAGGAGAATTGAAAGGACCAGATTTAAACCTTGAGGGACCAGAAATAGATTGTGAAGGCCCTGATGGTAAAATAAAAGGTCCCAAGTTTAAAATGCCGTCAATGAATATAAACATGCCAAAAGTATCTATGCCAGATGTTGACCTGAATATGAAGGGGCCCAAGTGGAAAGGAGGGGCTGATATTTCCGGGCCAAAACTTGAAGGAAACCTTAAAGGTCCACAATTAGATATTGAAGCTCCTGAGTTGGACATTGAGGGCCCAGATGGCAAAATAAAAGGTTCCAAATTCAAAATGCATCTCCCAAAAATGTCCATGCCTGATTTTGATTTAAATCTGAAAGGACCTAAGTTGAAGGGAGATGCTGATATTTCAGTACCCAATGTAGAAGGAGAATTGAAAGGACCAGAATTAAACCTTGAGGGACCAGAAATAGATTGTGAAGGCCCTGATGGTAAAATAAAAGGTCCCAAGTTTAAAATGCCGTCAATGAATATAAACATGCCAAAAGTATCTATGCCAGATGTTGACCTGAATATGAAGGGGCCCAAGTGGAAAGGAGGGGCTGATATTTCCGGGCCAAAACTTGAAGGAAACCTTAAAGGTCCACAATTAGATATTGAAGCTCCTGAGTTGGACATTGAGGGCCCAGATGGCAAAATAAAAGGTTCCAAATTCAAAATGCATCTCCCAAAAATGTCCATGCCTGATTTTGATTTAAATCTGAAAGGACCTAAGTTGAAGGGAGATGCTGATATTTCAGTACCCAAGGTAGAAGGAGAGTTGAAAGGACCAGAATTAAACCTTGAGGGACCAGAAATAGATTGTGAAGGCCCTGATGGTAAAATAAAAGGTCCTAAGTTTAAAATGCCGTCAATGAATATAAACATGCCAAAAGTATCTATGCCAGATGTTGACCTGAATATGAAGGGGCCCAAGTGGAAAGGAGGGGCTGATATTTCCGGGCCAAAACTTGAAGGAAACCTTAAAGGTCCACAATTAGATATTGAAGCTCCTGAGTTGGACATTGAGGGCCCAGATGGCAAAATAAAAGGTTCCAAATTCAAAATGCATCTCCCAAAAATGTCCATGCCTGATTTTGATTTAAATCTGAAAGGACCTAAGTTGAAGGGAGATTCTGATATTTCAGTACCCAAGGTAGAAGGAGAATTGAAAGGACCAGAATTAAACCTTGAGGGACCAGAAATAGATTGTGAAGGCCCTGATGGTAAAATAAAAGGTCCTAAGTTTAAAATGCCGTCAATGAATATAAACATGCCAAAAGTATCTATGCCAGATGTTGACCTGAATATGAAGGGGCCCAAGTGGAAAGGAGGGGCTGATATTTCCGGGCCAAAACTTGAAGGAAATCTTAAAGGTCCAAAATTAGACATTGAAGCTCCTGAGTTGGACATTGAGGGCCCAGATGGCAAAATAAAAGGTTCCAAATTCAAAATGCATCTCCCAAAAATGTCCATGCCTGATTTTGATTTAAATCTGAAAGGACCCAAGCTGAAGGGAGATGCTGATATTTCAGTACCCAAATTAGAAGGAGAATTGAAAGGACCAGAATTAAACATTGAGGCACCAGAAATAGACATTGAAGGCCCAGATGGCAAAATAAAAGGTCCTAAATTTAAAATGCCCTCAGTACCAAAAATAGGAGAATTAAAAGGACCAGAAGTTGATATTCAGATGCCAGACGTTGATATTGATGGACATGACGGTAAACTAAAAATGCCCAAGTTTAAAATGCCTAAGTTTGGTTTTTCTGGACCCAGAATTGAAAGCCCAGATATTGATGTCAATCTTCCAAAAAGTGAAGTTGACTTTTCTGGCCCTAAAATAGATGTTGACGTTCCAAGCTTAGACCTCGATGGTCCAGAAGGAAAGCTGAAGGGTTCTAAATTCATGCTTCCCTCCATGAATGTTAATTTACCAAAAATGTCAATGCCTGATATTGACTTGAATTTGAAAGGTCCTAAGTTGAAAACAGAAGCTGACATATCAGGACCTGCAATTGAGGGGGTCCTGAAAGGTCCCACGCTAGATCTTAATGCTCCAGAACTGGATATTGAGGGCCCTGAAGGGAAAGTAAAAGGTCCCAAATTTAAAATGCCCTCTATGCATGTCAATTTACCTCAAGTGTCAATGCCTGACTTTGACCTCAACCTGAAAAATCCGAAGTTAAAGGGTGGATTAGATGTTTCTGGTCCAAATCTTGAAGGAGATTTAAAAGGATCAGACTTTGACATAAAAGCTCCAGAAATTGATTTAGAAGCACCAGATGCTAGCCTAGATGGCAAATTTAAAATGCCTAAATTTAAAATGCCTAAGTTTGGTTTCTCTGGGCCTAAAATGGAAGGTCCAGATGCAGATATTAAGCTTCCACATGGTGATGTTGACATTTCTTGTCCAAATGTAAATATTAAAACACCAGATCTAGACATTGAGGACCCAGATGGAAAATTAAAGGGTTCTAAGTTTAAAATGACCTCAATGAATGTAAACTTACCAAAAGTATCCATGCCTGACCTTGACCTAAATCTTAAGGGTCCCAAAATAAAAGGCGAAGTAAATTTACCTGTTGCAAATATAGAAGCTGATTTGAAGGCTCCTAAAGTTGAAATGAAGGGAACAGAAATTGATGTTCCTAGTCCAAGCTTGTCTGTAGAAGTACCTGAAGGGAAAGTGAAAGGCTCCAAATTCAAATTACCCTCATGGGGATTTTCAAAACCCAGTGTTTCCATGCCAGATGTTGACCTCAATGTGAAGGGTGGTAGCGTCAAAACCCCTGATGTGGACATCAGTGGTCCAAAAGTGGATGTTGAAATACCTGATGCAAAGGTTAAAAAATCAAAGTTTAAGCTGCCCAAATTTAATTTTTCAGGTTCTAAAAGCCAATCAGCTTCTGTAGATGTGAAACTTCCCAAAGCTGACCTAGATATAAGTGGCCCTGATATGGATATTCCAAATGTGGAAGCTAAAGGTAAAAGTCCCAAATTTAAAATGCCTTCATTAAACATAACAGGTCCAAAAATGTCAATGCCAGATGTTGAATTAAATCTCAAAGGAGCAAAGCTGAAAGGTGATGTGGACGCCCCAGTTCCTAAACTTGAAGGTAACATAAAGGGTCCACAACTTGATATTAAAACACCAGATATAGATCTTGAGACTCCAGATATAGATACAGAAGCAAAGGGAAAACTAAAGATGCCAAAGTTTAGCCTTCCCAAATTTGGATTTTCTGGACATAAAGTGGAAGTGCCAGATATTGATGTTAAATTACCAAAGGGTAACATTGATATTTCAGCTCCAGAATTAGACACTGACCTTAGTCTGAAGGCTCCAAATTTGGAAGCTGATATAAAAGCTCCACAAATTGATCTTGAAGGTCCAGATGTCACAATTGATGGGAAAATGAAAGGCCCCAAATTTAAGATGCCCTTAATGAATCTTCCTAAAATGTCAATGCCTGAAATTGATTTGAATCTTAAAGGTCCCAACTGGAAAGGGGATGTTGATCTGTCTGTCCCAAAAGTTGAAGGAAATGTGAAAGGTCCAAAAGTGGATATCAAGGGTCCAAATGTTGATGTTGAAATGCCAAATGTTGATTTGGATGGGCCAGAAGGAAAACTGAAAATGCCCAAATTTAAAATGCCCAAGTTCGGTTTTTCTGGTCCTAAATTTGAGGGCCCAGATGTTGATCTAAACTTGCCAAAAGGCGACCTTGACATATCTTGTCCAAAAGTAGATCTTGAAGCTCCAGGTTTAGATATAGAAGGGCCTGAGTTCAAAGGTAAGGATTCAAAATTCAAGATGCCTTCAATGAATTTTAACCTACCTAAAATGTCTATGCCTGACTTTGACCTAAATTTAAAAGGTCCAAAAGGACCTAAGCTTGAAGGCAATCTTAAAGGACTAGAATTAAATGTTGATGCACCAGAAATTGACATTGAAGGCCCAGAAGGAAAGGTAAAGGGCCCAAAATTCGAAATGCCATCAATGAATGTTAACTTACCCAGTGTATCTATGCCTGACTTTGATCTTAATTTAAAGGGAACCAAATTAAAGGGAGGTGCTGACATCTCAGGCCCTAAGCTAGAGTGTGATCTGAAAGGTTCAGAAGTAAACATTGAAGCACCAGACCTGGATATAGAAGGTCCAGAAGGAAAGGGAAAACTGAAAATGCCAAAATTCAGTCTACCAAAATTTGGTGTGTCTGGCGCCAAAATGGAAGCACCAGATGTGGACCTAAATCTGCCAAATGCAGATATTGATGTTTCTGGGCCAAAACTAGACATTGATGCTCCAGAGATTGATGTAGATGGAAAAATTAAAGGCTCTAAGTTCAAGATGCCTTTAATGAATGTGAATTTGCCAAACATTTCTATGCCTGACATTGACCTGAATTTGAAAGGCCCAAAATGGAAAGGAGGGGCAGATATTTCAGGGCCTAAGATAGAGGGAGATCTGAAAGGTCCAGAATTGAATATTGACACTCCAGAAATAGACATTGAGGGTCCAGAAGGCAAGATTAAAGGTTCAAAATTCAAAATGCCATCCATGAATATGAACCTTCCTAATGTATCTATGCCTGACATTGATCTTAATCTTAAAGGCCCTAAATTAAAAGGAGGTGCTAAAATATCAGACCCGAAGTTAGAAGGTGATCTAAAATGTCCAGATATTGACATGGAAGCCCCAGATATAGACATAGAAGGCCCAGAAGGGAAGGGAAAACTGAAAATGCCCAAATTCGGTCTTCCTAAGTTTGGTTGGTCTGGCCCTAAAATTGAAGGACCAGATGTGGACATAAATCTGCCAAAGGGAGGTGTTGATATTTCTGGGCCAAACATGGATATTGATGCTCCAGAGGTCGATGTAGATGGAAAAGTAAAGGGCTCTAAATTCAAGATGCCTTCGATGAATGTAAACTTACCAAACGTTTCCATGCCTGATATTGACCTGAATTTGAAAGGTCCAAAGTGGAAAGGCGGAGCAGATATTTCAGGACCCAAGTTGGAGGGAGATCTGAAAGGACCAGAGTTAAATCTTGAAGCTCCAGAAATAGACATTGAGGGCCCAGAAGGCAAAATAAAAGGATCCAAATTCAAGATGCATTCAATGAATGTTAACCTACCTAGTGTATCTATGCCTGACTTTGATCTTAACTTAAAAGGTCCCAAATTAAAGGGAAGTGCTGACATATCAGGACCTAAACTAAAGGGGGACCTGAAAGGACCAGAAGTAAACATTGAGGCACCAGACCTAGATATAGAAGGCCCAGAAGGAAAGGGAAAACTGAAGATGCCCAAATTCAGTCTTCCAAAATTTGGTGTGTCTGGCCCTAAAATTGAAGGACATGATGTGGACATAGATCTGCCAAAAGCAGGCATTGATATCTCTGGACCAAAGGTAGACTTTGATACTCCAGAGATTGATGTAGATGGAAAAGTGAAGGGTTCTAAATTTAAGATGCCTTCAATGAATGTGCATTTACCAAAAGTCTCCATGCCTGACATTGACATGAACTTGAAAGGTCCAAACTGGAAAGGAGGAGGAAACATATCAGGACCTAAGATAGAGGGTGATCTAAAAGGGCCAGGATTAAATGTTGATGCTCCAGAAATAGATTTTGATAGTCCAGAAGGCAAAATAAAAGGATCCAAATTCAAGATGCATTCAATGAATGTTAACCTACCTAGTGTATCTATGCCTGACTTTGATCTTAACTTAAAAGGTCCAAAATTAAAGGGAAGTGCTGACATATCAGGACCTAAACTAGAGGGGGATCTGAAAGGCCCAGAGGTAAACATTGAGGCACCAGACCTAGATATAGAAGGCCCAGAAGGAAAGGGAAAAATGAAAATGCCGAAATTCAATCTTCCAAAATTTGGTGTGTCTGGCCCTAAATTTGAAGGTCCAGATGTGGACATAAGTCTGCCAAAAGGAGATTTTGATATTTCTGGGCCAAAGGTAAACATTGATGCTCCAGAGGTTGATATAGATGGAAAAGTGAAGGGTCCCAAATTCAAGATGCCTTCAATTAATGTGAATTTGCCAAAGGTCTCTATGTCTGACATAGATCTGAATTTAAAAGGTCCAAAGTGGAAAGGAGGAGCAGACATATCAGGACCTAAGATAGAGGGAGAACTGACAGGACCAGACATGCCTGACATTGACTTTAATCTCAAAGGCTCCAAATTAAAAGGAGGAGCTGACATATCAGCTCCCAAGTTAGAAGGTGATCTGAAAGGTCCAGAAATTCACATTGAGGCTCCAGATATTGACATAGAAGGCCCAGAAGGGAAGGGAAAACTAAAAATGCCCAAATTCGGTTTTCCCAAAATTGGTTTGTCTGGCCCCAGAATTGAAGGAACAGATGTGGACATAAATCTGCCAAAGGGAGGTGTTGATATTTCCGGCCCAAATGTGGATATTGATGCTCCAGATGTTGATTTAGATGGAAAAGTAAAAGGCTCTAAATTCAAGATGCCTTCAATGAATGTGAATTTACCTAAAGTATCTATGCCTGACATTGACCTGAATTTGAAAGGTCCAAAGTGGAAAGGTGGAGCAGATATTTCAGGGCCGAAAATAGAAGGAAATTTGATGGGTCCAGAAATAGACTTAACAGGCCCAGTTAATATTGAGGCTCCTGATATAGATCTGGAAGGTCCAGAAGGAAAACTAAAAATGCCCAGATTTAAAATGCCTAAATTTGGCATCTCTGGGACAAAAATAGAAGGGCCTGATGTAGATGCTAACTTGCCAACAGGTGAATTGGAATTTTCTGGTGCAAAGGTTAATATTGAGGCTCCAGATTTAGAGATTGCAGGCCCAGAAGGAAAAGTTAAGGGCTCTAAATTTAAGATGCCATCAATGAATGTAAATTTACCAAAAGTATCTATGCCAGAATTTGACATGAATGTAAAAGGCCCCAAGTTTAAGGGAGGGGCAGATATTTCAACCCCAAAACTAGAAGGTGACATGGATTTGAAGGCACCTAAATTGAAGGGAGGAATTGATCTTAATGTATCAAATATTGAGGGAGATTTCAAAGCTCCTTCAATTGACATGAATGTGCCTGATGTTAACCTAGAGACACCAGATGTTAATTTGAAAGGTCCAGGTATTGAAATTGACGGTCAAGAAGGTAGTCTAAAACTGCCAAAGATGAAAAAAGCAAAGTTTGGTTTTGGTATGAAATCCCCAAAAGCTGATTTGAAAGGACCATCATTAGATGTGTCTGCTCCAGATGTTGAACTAGATACAGAAGCCCCAGATATAGGTATTGAAACTAAAGGAAAGAAGGGTAAATTTAAAATGCCAAAAATTCACATGAGTGGCCCAAAAATAAAAGGTAAAAAAGGAGGTTTTGATGTAACCACCCCTGAGGGTGAGATTGACATGAACCTTGGTGTTCCTGATGTAGATGTAAACATGTCAGGCGGAGATGCAGCATTAAAATCTGATCTTAATATAAAGGCACCTAAAACGCGCAAACCTCTCTTTGGAAAAATTCATTTTCCTGATGTGGAGTTTGACATAAAATCTCCAAAATTAAAAGGTGATGTTTCCTTGCCCAGCCCTAAAGCAGACATAAAAACTCCAGACTTAGATATTGGTGAATTAAAGACACCAGACACAAATGTATCATCTCCTGGGATTATCATTGATGGTCCAGATGTAAAGTTGAAGAAACCTAAATTTAAACTTCCAACATTCAATATGTCAGCCCCAAAAATAGAAGTTCCAGATTCTGATATCAATATTTCAGGTCGAAATATAAATGCTCCTAGCATGGACGTAAATCTGAGTGCACCAGACCTTAACCTTAAAGGACCTGGTATTTCAATAGATACATCTATTCCAAAACTGTCCGGGCCAGATGTAGACGTGAATTTGCAAGGATCAAAAGTAAAAGGGAATATGGATATCTCTGGAAATTTGGACTGGGGTACTCCTGATGTTGACATTTCTGGATCAGGTGGGAAGATAACATTTCCCAAGGTAAGTATGCCTAAATTTGGTATCTCTGGCCCCTCAGTTGAAGGACCTGATGTCAGCTTTGGGAAGGAAGATTTGAACATTAAATCTAAAATTGGGTTGCCTAGCATGCATGTAAAAGCTCCCGGAATTAAGACACCAGAACTAGCTGGTAATTTGGAAGGTACTTCTATTGAAATGTCATCTCCTAATGTTTCCGGCACTGATTTTGATATGAATTTGAAAGGACCAAAGATTGAAGGTGATTTGGGCATTTCTGGAGCCTTGAAAGGACATAATGTTGGTATTGGGTTACCAGGAATTGGTATAAAAAACTTAGATGGTCATATTAAACAACCTCAAGTGGAACTGTCTGGGCCAAACTTTCAAGGGTCTGATGTGAAGCTACTAAAGGGGGGTGTATCTCTTTCAGGGCCAAATGTGGAAATGCCTAATGTATCTGCCAAATTTAAAACTCCTGATTTAAGTGTAAAGGGGACTTCTTTTCAGCTACCTAATGTGTCCACTCCTGGGATTGATCTAAATGTAAAAGACCCTAAAATGCATGGAGATTTTTCAGTAGGCTCTCCAAGCCTTAGTATGTCTGGACCCTCTATTCATGGCCAAAATGCAGGCATAAACATTGGTCTCCCAAGTGAAAATATTGATGCAGATGGAGCACAGTGTAAGGGAGATGTAAAAGGTCTTAAGTTTGGCATGGGAAAACCTGAAATTGATTTTAGAAGTCAAGGAGAGACCTTAAAAGGAGACCTAAATACTAATATAAGTGGAAATATTGAAGGAGCATCGTTGAAGATTAAAGGGCCAGGGGGGTTAAGTATAGCAGGACCAAAGATAGAAGGTGATATAAGTGGACCTAGAATAGGTGGGCAGTTAGATAGTGATATTGGAGCTTCACCAGTTAGAATTACTTTCCCCAAACTGTTGATGCCCAAATTTTCAACCCCTGGACCAGAGTTGACTGGACGGGAGGTGGGAGTTGATGTAGATTTCCCTAAAGCAGGCATGAGGACTGAACATTCAGGCCAAATTGATGTGGAGTTAGAAGAAAGTGAGCTGAAAATTAAGAAATCAAAGATAAAAATGCCAAAGTTTAATTTTTCTAAGGCAAAGGGTAAAACTGATGCCAGTATACCAGATGTGTCAGTTTCAGGTTCAAAGGGTGATTTGAAAAGCTCAAAAGCAAGTCTGGGTTCTGCTGAGGGGGGACTAGGTTCTGTTGGATTAGAGGTTGAAGGGGGTATGGGCATTTCCCCAAAAGAAAAGTCACCAAAGTATGAATTTTCCTTATTTACAAGCAAAAAACCAAGGCACAGGTCATCCTCTTTTAGTGAGGAGAAGGAAGGATCCACACAGTCCTCACCTAGTGGTACTTTGGAGTTAGGAGGTGGTGCTGTATCTGTTGAAGGTAGCAAGAAAAAGGGGAAGCATTCAAAGATCAAATTTGGCACCTTTGGTGGGTTAGGTTCAAAATCCAAAGGCTCTTATGAGGTCACACTTAGTGACGATGAAAACGTCCAGGGGAGTGGAGCATCATTGGCGTCTCGAAAGTCCAGGGTCTCTTCCTCCTCAAGTAATGACAGTGCCACCAAAGCAGGTATACGGCTGCCAAAGGTGGAGCTAACTGTTGCTAAAAAGGAGTAGATTCCTCTTCATCACCCTAAAAATGTGTATATATATATATATATATCTGAGTGTTTGTACATACATTTTGCAGCCTTTACATAATGCTAACTTTCTGGGCTTTCTGGAGTAGAGATAAAAGTCAAGGTAACAAAAATAGAATGAAAACCGAGAAAGAGAAAAAAAAAAAAAAGAATCTGGCACTACAAATTCCATCTTAACCCCCTTCCTTGCCAGAGACTTGTACATGCCAAGACAACTCTGGCAAGTAAGGGCTTTTACTGGCTATTTTGATATAACAGTACATGGAAATATATTTTTCCATATATTTTTTTTTTAACATGCTTTTGCAGCTAATGTTTTCTTTTTTTAGGGGCTTTATTAAAAACACTGTAAATTTACATTGAACCAGGTAGACGACAGTAAATCGGGGAATTATCATTAAAAAATGAATGTTATAAAAAAAAAAACCCATATAGTACCAGATATTTTTTTTTAAAATACACAATTTATCCTGAATTCTATATTCTAGAAGTATTTCATTTTCCTCTATGGTGTATTTTGTGTTGTCATTGAGATATTCATATAAAATAACCTGCCCAGTCAATAATAACTAAAGCCAACAGCAACATTAATTTCCAAAACAAACAGAAGCTGTTTTATAATAACAGGGAATTTATTTGTATATTTATTCTTAATTATCTAAATTGACCGAAAAAAATAAAATAAAAAATCCTGGCATGAACAAATAGTAAATATATAACAACCCTATCACAACCATAAAGAAAATGAAACACTACTAGGAAATCTAAGCTAATAAACATATTTATATTTTTTTATGCAAAAAAAAAAGAAAAAAGAATTATAAAACCATGTTGGTGTAAGGTACATTTGTAAGATTTAAAACATTTTTTGAGTATTTTCTTACGCCAGTACAACTGATTTGAAAAGTCTGAGGCTTTTTTTTTTAAAGCTGGAAATGATTGTGCGTGAGAAGGTATTGATCTGCAAATATCCCGCATCTTTATTTCTACGCACCTGATACTTCCCTGATACACGTTATTTGTAAACGTTTCTGACCCAATGGTTTGTACTATAAATAGTTTCCTAATGAAATTGTAATAACCGAACCTGCGCTTGTTTTTGTGGGGTTTTTTTTGAAGGGGGGTTATAAATGATATTTGCTTTCATTTCTGTAAAAAAAAAAAAATTAAATGTACAAAAAAATGAAATAAAACATTTAACTTCAGAAATCTAAAAGCACTTTAATAGCAAATCATACTGGAGTGTTTGGAAGTGGACTGTTCCAAAGCAAAATAAAGCTTTTAACTTTCACCAAACTGTCTTCTTATCTTTATTACGTACATGGCTTGGTTTTGGGGGAAGAGGCTCTACATGGTTACAAGAAAATGCAGAGTGGATATCAGCATTTAAAGGGACAGTCTAGTCAAAATTAAACTTTCATGATTCAGGTAAAACGTAGTTTTAAACAACTACCCAATTTACTTTAATTATCAAATTTGATTTGCTAGTTCATGGGTGCCATATAGATAACATTGTGCTCACTCCGGTGGACTTATTTATGAGTCAGCACTGATTGGATAAAATGCATGTCTGTCAGAAGAACAGAGATAAAGGGGGCAGTTTGCACAGGCTTAGATACAAGGTTATCACAGAGGTAAAAAGTGTATTAATATAACAGTGCTGGTTTTGCAAAACTGGGAAATAGGTAATATATCTTTTTAATTCTAGTAGTAGAGTAGACTGTCCCTTTAAGTGCACCATTTAAAAAAATCTTAATTCACAATAATACTGCATTGTATGATGTCCGCATACACAATAAATGTTTATATATGCACAGTAAATATCAGTAATTAAGTGCTACATTACATACTGTCTGCACACACAATAAATGTTTATATATGCACAGTATATATCAGTAATTAAGTGCTGCATTACATAATGTCTGCACACACAATAAATGTTTATATATGCACAGTATATATCAGTAATTAAGTGCTGCATTATATAAGGTCTGCACACACAATAAATGTTTATATATGCACAGTATATATCAGTAATTAAGTGCTGCATTACATAATGTCTGCACACACAATAAATGTTTATATATGCACAGTATATATCAGTAATTAAGTGCTGCATTACATAAGATCTGCACACACAATAAATGTTTATATATGCACAGTATATATCAGTAATTAAGTGCTGCATTACATAATGTCTGCACACACAATAAATGTTTATATATGCACAGTATATATCAGTAATTAAGTGCTGCATTACATAAGGTCTCCACACACAATAAATGCTTATATATGCACAGTATATATCAGTAATTAAGTGCCGCATTACATAAGGTCTGCACACACAATAAATGTTTATATATGCACAGTATATATCAGTAATTAAGTGCTGCATTACATAAGATCTGCACACACAATAAATGTTTATATATGCACAGTATATATCAGTAATTAAGTGCTGCATTACATAAGGTCTGCACACACAATAAATGTTTATATATGCACAGTATATATCAGTAATTAAGTGCTGCATTACATAATGTCTGCACACACAATAAATGTTTATATATGCACAGTATATATCAGTAATTAAGTGCTGCATTACATATTGTCTGCACACACAATAAATGTTTATATATGCACAGTATATATCAGTAATTAAGTGCTGCATTACATAAGGTCTGCGCACACAATAAATGTTTGTTTATGCACAGTATATATCAGTAATTAACTGCTACATTACATAAGGTCTGCACACACAATAAATGTTTATATATGCACAGTATATATCAGTAATTAAGTGCTGCATTACATAATGTCTGCACACACAATAAATGTTTATATATGCACAGTATATATCAGTAATTAAGTGCTGCATTACATAAGATCTGCACACACAATAAATGTTTATATATGCACAGTATATATCAGTAATTAAGTGCTGCATTACATAAGGTCTGCACACACAATAAATGTTTATATATGCACAGTATATATCAGTAATTAAGTGCTGCATTACATAAGGTCTGCACACACAATAACTGTTTATATATGCACAGTATATATCAGTAATTAAGTGCTGCATTACATATTGTCTGCACACACAATAAATGTTTATATATGCACAGTATATATCAGTAATTAAGTGCTGCATTACATAAGGTCTGCACACACAATAAATGTTTATTTATACACAGTATATATCAGTAATTAACTGCTACATTACATATGGTCTGCACACACAATAAATGTTTATATATGCACAGTATATATCAGTAATTAAGTGCTGCATTACATAAGGTCTGCACACACAATAAATGTTTATTTCTTTCATGTAATTAGCAAGAGTCCATGAGCTAGTGACGTATGGGATATACATTCCTACCAGGAGGGGCAAAGTTTCCCAAACCTCAAAATGCCTATAAATACACCCCTCACCACACCCACAAATCAGTTTTACAAACTTTGCCTCCTATGGAGGTGGTGAAGTAAGTTTGTGCTAGATTCTACGTTGATATGCGCTCCGCAGCAGGTTGGAGCCCGGTTTTCCTCTCAGCGTGCAGTGAATGTCAGAGGGATGTGAGGAGAGTATTGCCTATTTGAATTCAATGATCTCCTTCTATGGGGTCTATTTCATAGGTTCTCTGTTATCGGTCGTAGAGATTCATCTCTTACCTCCCTTTTCAGATCGACGATATACTCTTATATATACCATTACCTCTACTGATTCTCGTTTCAGTACTGGTTTGGCTTTCTACTACATGTAGATGAGTGTCCTGGGGTAAGTAAGTCTTATTTTCTGTGACACTCTAAGCTATGGTTGGGCACTTTTATATTAAGTTCTAAATATATGTATTCAAACATTTATTTGCCTTGACTCAGGATGTTCAACGTTCCTTATTTCAGACAGTCAGTTTCATATTTGGGATAATGCATATGAATAATTCAATTTTTTTCTTACCTTAAAATTTGACTTTTTTTCCTGTGGGCTGTTAGGCTCGCGGGGGCTGAAAATGCTTCATTTTATTGCGTCATTCTTGGCGCTGACTTTTTTGGCGCAAATTTTTTTTTCTGTTTCCGGCGTCATACGTGTCGCCGGAAGTTGCGTCATTTTTTACGTTTTTTGCGCCAAAAGTGACGGCGTTCCGGATGTGGCGTCATTTTTGGCGCCAAAAGCATTTAGGCGCCAAATAATGTGGGCGTCTTTTTTTGGCGCTAAAAAATATGGGCGTCACTATTGTTTCCACATTATTTAAGTCTCATTATTTATTGCTTCTGGTTGCTAGAAGCTTGTTCACTGGCATTTTTTCCCATTCCTGAAACTGTCATTTAAGGAATTTGATCAATTTTGCTTTATATGTTGTTTTTTCTATTACATATTGCAAGATGTCCCAGATTGACACTGAGTCAGAAGATACTTCTGGAAAAACGCTGCCTGGTGCTGGATCTACCAAAGTTAAGTGTATCTGTTGTAAACTTGTGGTATCTGTTCCTCCAGCTGTTGTTTGTAATGAATGTCATGACAAACTTGTTAATGCAGATAATATTTCCTTTAGTAATGTTACATTACCTGTTGTGGTTCCATCAACATCTAATACTCAGAGTGTTCCTGTTAACATAAGAGATTTTGTTTCTAAATCCATTAAGAAGGCTATGTCTGTTATTCCCCCTTCTAGTAAACGTAAAAGGTCTTTTAAAACTTATCATTTTTCAGATGAATTTTTAAATGAACATCATCATTCTGATTCTGATAGTGGTTCCTCTGGTTCAGAGGATTCTGTTTCAGAGGTTGATGCTGATAAATCTTCATATTTATTCAAAATGGAATTTATTCGTTCTTTACTTAAAGAGGTCTTAATTGCATTAGAAATAGAGGATTCTGGTCCTCTTGATACTGAATCTAAACGTTTAAATAAGGTTTTTAAATCTCCTGTAGTTATTCCAGAAGTTTTTCCTGTCCCTGATGCTATTTCTGAAGTAATCTCCAGGGAATGGAATAATTTGGGTAATTCATTTACTCCTTCTAAACGTTTTAAGCAATTATATCCTGTGCCATCTGACAGATTAGAATTTTGGGACAAAATCCCTAAGGTTGATGGGGCTGTCTCTACTCTTGCTAAATGTACTACTATTCCTACGGCAGATAGTACTTCCTTTAAGGATCCTTTAGATAGGAAGATTGAATCCTTTCTAAGAAAAGCTTACTTATGTTCAGGTAATCTTCTTAGACCTGCTATATCTTTAGCAGATGTTGCTGCAGCTTCAACTTTTTGGTTAGAAGCTTTAGCGCAACAAGTAACAGATCATAATTCTCATAGCATTGTTAATCTTCTTCAACATGCTAATAACTTTATTTGTGATGCCATCTTTGATATCATTAGAGTTGATGTCAGGTATATGTCTCTTGCTATTTTAGCTAGAAGAGCTTTATGGCTTAAAATTTGGAATGCTGATATGTCTTCTAAGTCAACTTTGCTTTCCCTTTCTTTCCAGGGTAATAAATTATTTGGTTCTCAGTTGGATTCTATTATCTCAACTGTTACTGGAGGTAAAGGAACTTTTTTTTACCACAGGATAAAAAATCTAAAGTTAAATTTAGGTCTAATAATCGTTTTCGTTCCTTTCGTCACAATAAGGAACAAAAGCCTGATCCTTCACCCACAGGAGCGGTATCAGTTTGGAAACCATCTCCAGTCTGGAATAAATCCAAGCCTTTTAGAAAACCAAAGCCAGCTCCCAAGTCCACATGAAGGTGCGGCCCTCATTCCAGCCCAGCTGGTAGGGGGCAGATTACGATTTTTCAAAGAAATTTGGATCAATTCAATTCACAATCTTTGGATTCAAAACATTGTTTCAGAAGGGTACAGAATTGGCTTCAAGATAAGGCCTCCTGCAAAGAGATTTTTTCTTTCACGTGTCCCAGTAAATCCAGCGAAGGCTCAAGCATTTCTGAAATGTGTTTCAGATCTAGAGTTGGCTGGAGTAATTATGCCAGTTCCAGTTCCGGAACAGAGGCTGGGGTTTTATTCAAATCTCTTCATTGTACCAAAGAAGGAGAATTCCTTCAGACCAGTTCTGGATCTAAAAATATTGAATCGTTATGTAAGGATACCAACATTCAAAATGGTAACTATAAGGACTATCCTGCCTTTTGTTCAGCAAGGGCATTATATGTCCACAATAGATTTACAGGATGCATATCTGCATATTCCGATTCATCCAGATCACTATCAGTTTCTGAGATTCTCTTTCCTAGACAAGCATTACCAGTTTGTGGCTCTGCCGTTTGGCCTAGCAACAGCTCCAAGAATTTTTACAAAGGTTCTCGGTGCCCTTCTGTCTGTAATCAGAGAACAGGGTATTGTGGTATTTCCTTATTTGGACGATATCTTAGTACTTGTTCAGTCTTCACATTTAGCAAAATCTCATACGAATCGACTTGTGTTGTTTCTTCAAGATCATGGTTGGAGGATCAATTTACTGAAAAGTTCATTGATTCCTCAAACAAGGGTTACCTTTTAGGTTTCCAGATAGATTCAGTGTCCATGACTCTGTCTCTGACAGACAAGAGACGTCTAAAATTGGTTTCAGCTTGTCGAAACCTTCAGTCTCAATCATTCCCTTCGGTAGCCTTATGCATGGAAATTCTAGGTCTTATGACTGCTGCATCGGACGCGATCCCTTTGCTCGTTTTCACATGCGACCTCTTCAGCTCTGTATGCTGAACCAGTGGTGCAGGGATTACACAAAGATATCTCAATTAATATCTTTAAAACCGATTTACGACACTCTCTGACGTGGTGGACAGATCACCATCGTTTAGTTCAGGGGGCTTCTTTTGTTCTTCCGACCTGGACTGTAATTTCAACAGATGCAAGTCTGACAGGTTGGGGAGCTGTTTGGGGGTCTCTGACAGCACAAGGTGTTTGGGAATCTCAGGAGGTGAGATTACCAATCAATATTTTGGAACTCCATGCAATTTTCAGAGCTCTTCAGTCATGGCCTCTTCTAAAGAGAGAATCGTTCATTTGTTTTCAGACAGACAATGTCACAACTGTGGCATACATCAATCATCAAGGAGGGACTCACAGTCCTCTGGCTATGAAAGAAGTATCTTGAATACTGGTATGGGCGGAATCCAGCTCCTGTCTAGTTTCTGCAGTTCATATCCCAGGTATAGACAATTGGGAAGCGGATTATCTAAGTCGCCAAATGTTACATCCGGGCGAATGGTCTCTTCACCCAGAGGTATTTCTTCAGATTGTTCAAATGTGGGGACTTCCAGAAATAGATCTGATGGCTTCTCATCTAAACAAGAAACTTCCCAGGTATCTGTCCAGATCCAGGGATCCTCAAGCGGAAGCAGTGGATGCATTGTCACTTCCTTGGAAGTATCATCCTGCCTATATCTTTCCGCCTCTAGTTCTTCTTCCAAGAGTAATCTCCAAGATTCTGAAGGAATGCTTGTTTGTTCTGCTGGTGGCTCCAGCATGGTCTCACAGGTTTTGGTATGCGGATCTTGTCCGGATGGCCTCTTGCCAACTGTGGACTCTTCCGTTAAGACCAGACCTTCTGTCGCAAGGTCCTTTTTTCCATCAGGATCTCAAATCCTTAAATTTAAAGGTATAGAGATTGAATGCTTGATTCTTAGTCAAAGAGGTTTCTCTGACTCTGTGATTAATACTATGTTACAGGCTCGTAAATCTGTATCTAGGAAGATATATTATAGAGTCTGGCAGACTTACATTTCTTGGTGTCTTTCTCATCACTTTTCCTGGCATTCTTTTAGAATTCCGAGAATTTTACAGTTTCTTCAGGATGGTTTGGATAAAGGTTTGTCTGCAAGTTCCTTGAAAGGACAAATCTCTGCTCTTTCTGTTCTTTTTCATAGAAAGATTGCTAATCTTCCTGATATTCATTGTTTTGTACAAGCTTTGGTTCGTATAAAACCTGTCATTAAGTCAATTTCTCCTCCTTGGAGTTTGAATTTGGTTCTGGGGGCTCTTCAAGCTCCTCCGTTTGAACCTATGCATTCATTAGGCATTAAATTACTTTCTTGGAAAGTTTTGTTTCTTTTGGCCATCTCTTCTGCTAGAAGAGTTTCTGAATTATCTGCTCTTTCTTGTGAGTCTCCTTTTCTGATTTTTCATCAGGATAAGGCGGTGTTGCGAACTTCTTTTAAATTTTTACCTAAGGTTGTGAATTCTAACAACATTAGTAGAGAAATTGTGGTTCCTTCATTATGTCCTAATCCTAAGAATTCTAAGGAGAGATCATTGCATTCTTTGGATGTAGTTAGAGCTTTGAAATATTATGTTGAAGCTACTAAGAATTTCCGAAAGACTTCTAGTCTATTTGTTATCTTTTCTGGTTCTAGGAAAGGTCAGAAGGCCTCTGCCATTTCTTTGGCATCTTGGTTGAAATCTTTAATTCATCATGCTTATGTTGAGTCGGGTAAAACTCCGCCTCAAAGGATTACAGCTCATTCTACTAGGTCAGTTTCTACTTCCTGGGCGTTTAGGAATGAAGCTTCGGTTGATCAGATTTGCAAAGCAGCAACTTGGTCTTCTTTGCATACTTTTACTAAATTCTACCATTTTGATGTGTTTTCTTCTTCTGAAGCTGTTTTTGGTAGAAAAGTACTTCAGGCAGCTGTTTGAGTTTGATTCTTCTGCTTATAATTTCAGGGTTTTTTTTCATTATAAGATTTAAACTTTATTTTGGGTGTGGATTATTTTCAGCGGAATTGCTGTCTTTATTTCTCTTGTTAAGTGTATCCAGTCCACGGATCATCCATTACTTATGGAATATATTCTCCTTCCCAACAGGAAGTTGCAAAAGTCCACCCACAGCAAAGCTGCTATATAGCTCCTCCCCTAACTGCCATATTCAGTCATTCTCTTGCAAGCCTCAACATAGATAGGAGGTCGTGAGAGTCTGTGGTGATTTATACTTAGTTTATTCTTCAATCAAAAGTTTGTTATTTTTAAATGGCACCGGAGTGTGCTGTTTTTCTCAGGCAGTATTTGGAAGAAGAATCTGCCTGCGTTTTTCTATGATCTTAGCAGACGTAACTGAGATCCATTTTGCTGTTCTCACACATTCTGAGGAGTGAGGTACTTCAGAGGGGGAATGGCGTGCAGGTTTTCCTGCAGATAAGGTATGTGCAGTAAAATATTTTTCTAGGAATGGAATTGACTAAGAAAATACTGCTGATACCGAAGTAATGTAAGTAAAGCCTTAAATGCAGCGATAGCGACTGGTATCAGGCTTATTAATAGAGATACATACTCTTATAAAAATGTGTTTTAAAACGTTTGCTGGCATGTTTAATCGTTTTTTAACGTACATTGGTGATAACACTGTAATGTTGGTATAGCCTTAAATGCAGTAAAAGCGACTGGTATCAGGCTTATTAATAGAGATACATACTCTTGTAAAAATGTGTTTTAAAACGTTTGCTGGCATGTTTAATCGTTTTTAACATATGTTTGGTGATAAAACTTATTGGGGCCTAAGTTTTTTCCACATGGCTGGCTTAAATTTTGCATAGAAACAGTTAACTGAAGCTTCCCACTGTTGTAATATGAGTGGGAGGGGCCTAATTTAGCGCTTTTTTGCAAAGTTAAAATTACAAAATGAATTATCCAGATTCCCTCAGAAGTCCCATGAATACTACAGGACATTTCTAAAGGGCTAAAAAGACTTCCAAAATCGTTTATAGGGAAGGTAATCCACAGCTCTGCTGTGGCAGTTTTGTTGTGTCTGTTTTTAAAAACGTCTATGTCGGTTTTTTTTTTATCTGTTTTTTGCATTAAGGGGTTAATCATCCATTTGCAAGTGGGTGCAATGCTCTGTTACCTTATTACATGTACTGTAAAAATTTCGTTTGTTTTACTGCCTTTTTTCACTGTTTTTCAAATTTTGACAAAATTTGTTTCTCTTAAAGGCACAGTAACGTTTTATATATTTGCTTGTTAACTTGATTTAAAGTGTTTTCCAAGCTTATTAGTCTCATTATTAGTCTGTTCTAACATGTCTGACATAGAGGAAGCTCTGTGTTCATTATGTTTTAAAGCCATGGTGGAACCCCATCTTAGAATGTGTACCAGATGTACTGTTTTCATGTTAAACAATAAAGATAATTTTTTGTCTTTAAAAACATTATCGCCAGAGGATTCTGTCGTGGGGGTAGTTATGCCGACTAACTCTCCCCACGTGTCAGACCTTTTGACTCCCGCTTTAGGGACTCACGCTCAAATGGCGCCCCAAGTACATCAAGGGCGTCCATAGCGTTTATTTTACCAGGGGATTCTGTCGAGGGGAAAGTTATGCCGATTAACTCTCCCCACGTGTCAGACCCTTCGACTCCCGCTTCAGGGACTCACGCTCAAATGGCGCCAAGTACATCAAGGGCGTCCATAGCGTTTATTTTACAAGACATGGCAAAGGTGGTGTATAATACTCTGGCAGCAGTATTAGTCAGACTACCTGAAATTAAAGGAAAGCAGATAGCTCTGGGGGTAGATACAGAGCATACAGACGCTTTAAGAACCATGTATGATACTACCTCACAATATGCTTAGTCTGTGGGTGATTTTTTTGACTCAGGGAAGATGATTTAACCTGATTCTGATATTTCTACATTTAAAATTTATGCTTGAGAACCTCCACTTGTTGCTCAGGGAGGCTTTGGCTGCTCTGAATGAATGTGTACAATCGCAGGGCCAGAGAAATTGTGTAGACTGGATAAATAATATGCAGTGCCGGTGTGTACTGATGTTTTTCCAATACCTAAAGAGGTTTACTAAAATTTTTTTTAATAAGGAATGGGATAGACCAGGTGTGCCTTTCTCTTCCCCTCCTATTTTTTAGAAGAATGTTTTCTAATAGTTACCACCACACGGGACATCTGGCAGACAGTTCCTAAGGTGGAGAGAAGAGTTTCTACTCTAGCTAAGCGTACCACTACCTCTGGCGAGGACAGTTGTGCTTTTTAGATCCAATGGATAAAAAATGTTTATTCAACAGGGTTTTATCCTGCAGCCCCTTGCATACATTGCTTCTATCACTGCTGCTGCGGCGTTCTGGGTTGAGTCTCTTGATGAGGCTTTACAGTTAGCGACTCCATTGGATGAATATATTTGACAAGCTTATGCTAGCCAATTCCTTTGTTTTCTGATGCCTTTGTTCATTTGACTAGACTAACGGCTAAGAATTCTGTTTTTTACTATACTGGCGCGCAGAGCGCTATGGCTTATATCATGGTCAGCTGTCGTGACTTTAATAAATAAGCTACTTAACTTCCCTTCAAGGGGCAAACCCTATTCGGGCCTGGTTTGAAGGAGATTATTGCTTATATCACTGGAGGAAAAGGTCATGCCCTTCCTCAGGATAGGAATCAAGGGCCAAAAAAGGTCTAATTTTCGTGCCTTTTAAAACTTCAGGGCAGGTGTGGCATCCACTTCCTCTAAGGCAAAACAAGAGGGAATTTTTGCTCAGTCCAAGGTGGTCCGGAGACAATTGGACCTGGAACAAAGATAAGCAGGCCAAGGAGCCTGCTGCTGCCTCTAAGGCAGCATGAAGGAACGGACCCCTATCCGGTAACGGATCCTATAGGGGGCAGACTTTCATTCTTCACCCGGGCGTGGGCAAGAGATGCCCAGGATCCCTAGGCATTGGAATTTATATCCAGGAGATATCTTCTGGATTTCAAAGATTCCCTCCCCCCAAAAAAGGGGAGATTTCACCTTTCACAATTATCTGCAAACCAGATAAAGAAGGAGGCATTCTTACATTGTGTACGAGATCCATCCAGTTCCAAGAGAGGAACAGGGACAGAGTTTTTTCTCAAATCTGTTTGTGGTTCCCAAGGTGAGGGAACCTTCAGACCTATTTTGGATCTAAAGATCTTAAACAAATTCCTCAGAATTCCGTCATTTAAGATGGAAACTATTCGTACCATCTTAACTATGATCCAGGAGAGTCAATAGAGGACTACAATGGATTTGAAGGATGCTTATCCTCACATTGTGATGCATAAAGATCACCTTCGTTTTTCAGGTTTGCCTTTCTAGACAGGCATTACCAGTTTGTAGCTCTTTCCTTTGGGATATCTACAGCCCCAAGAATCTTTATGGAGGTTCTGGGGTCGCTTTGGCTGTCCTTAGGCCGCGGGGCATAGAAGTGGCCCCTTAGTTAGACGACATCCTGATACAGGCGTCAAACATCCAAATTGCCAAGTCTCATACGGACGTAGTACTGGCATTTCTGAGATCACATGGGTGGAAAGTGAACAAGGAAAGAGTTCTCTATCCCCAATCTCAAGGGTTTCCCTCCTAGGGACTCTGATAGATTCTGTAGAAATGAAAATTTACCTGACGGAGTCCAGGTTGTCAAAGTTTCTAAATTTCTGCCGTGTTTTTCATCCCATCCGCGCCCTTCGGTGGCTCAGTACATGAATGAAATCGGCTTAATAGGTAGCGGCAAGGGACATAGTACCGTTTGCACGTCTACATTTCAGACCGCTGCAACTATGCATGCTCAGTCAGAGGAACGGGGATTACACAGATTTGTCCCCCTGTTGAACCTGGACCAAGAGACCAGAGATTCTCTTCTCTGGGGACTATGTCTGGTCCATCTGTCCAAGGGTATGACCTTCCGCAGGTCAGATGGGACAATTGTTACAATGGATGCCAGCCTTTTAGGTTGGGATGAAGTCTGGAACTCCCTGAAGGCTCAGGGATAGTGGACTTAGGAGGAGACCCTCCTTCTAATAAATATTCTGGGAGTGATATTCCATGCTCTTCAGACTTGGCCTCAGTTAGCAACTCTGAGGTACATCATTCTCAGTCGGACAATATACACGACTGTGGCTTACATCAGCCATCAAGGGGGAACAGAAGTTCCCTAGTGATGTTAGAAGTCTTACAATAATTCACTGGACAGAGACTCACTCTTGTCTATCAGCTATCCATATCCCAGGTGTTGAGAACTGGGAGGTGGATTTTCTAAGTCGTCAGACTTTTCTTCCGGGGGAGTGGGATTTCCTTCGGAGGTCAAGACCAAGCAGGAGAGGGCTTTGGTGTTTTTGACAGCACCTGCGTAGCCACGCAGGACCTGGTATGCAGATCTGGTGGACATGTCATCCTTTCCATCATGGTCTCTGCTTCTGAGACAGGTCCCTCTACCTCAGGGTCCTTTCAACCATCTAAATAGAATCAATCTGAGATGGACTGCCTGGAGACTGAACGCTTGATGTTATCAAAGCATGGCTTCTCCGAGTCAGTCATTGATACCTTAATATAGAGAGAGAGATGGAGAGGGCGCCAAATAGCGTAATATTGTTTCAGAAAGAGATAATACAAAAAACAGAGAGGTAATGTGCTTACCAATGACTGTGGTACTGTGCTATGACCAGTACTATCTCGCCTGCTAGCACTTTAATCAGTGGCTAGTACACTGTTGGATAAGATCCTTCCCGGGGCTTTTCCTTGGTTCAGCAACTTCACTGTATTGCTCAATTAGGTTTCGATTCAAGAGAGATGCACAACTTCCAAAGTTTAAAAGAATTTAAAAGGCTTTATTATAACGCGTTTCTCGACCACCAAGGGTCGTTTCTTCAGATATCAAAGCGAATAAAAAATGTTACAAATTTAGACATTTTATACACATTTGTATGATTAAAAGGAAGTTGTCACAAAAGTTGCAGACCAATGAGAAACATTACAAGATTCAACTGAAAAGCCGGAAAAAAGGGCTTGACAGGTGTTACAATTAGTGTGAGTCTGAGCAGCATTAGATGATCATGATTGTTTTGAAATTAGAACAGCTGTAGACTTCAAATAGAAAAAAGTCTTGGATTTACCAACATAGCATATTTAGAAAGAAAAAAGTATAACCACAATTTAAACGCTTCAGTTTAAAATAATTAAAGTGGACATGCATTATTTTTGAAAAATTGTACACAATTTATATAAATTGTACACAATATATATAAAAAATGAAGACCATTGTATAATAAATTATGAATAATGGTCAGCCTAAATGCTGTGTTGTGTGTTAAAGGGACATTTACTGTGTTGCACATTAAAGGGACATTTGTAACAAAAAATGCAAAAGATGTATATCAGCACTTTGTCAACTTGGGTTCAGAGTTATAATATTGAATACAAACTTGAATACAGACTTGTATGTGAATGATGTAAATGTATGATGCATATAACTAAAATCTATGTATTGGTTAATGCGAGGAAGAAGTTAACAAAGTAACCTATAGGCATCTTTCAATAAATGCCAACAAAGTAACCCATAGATATCTTTTATTAAATGCTATTTGTTGTTATGCATGATGCCTAAAACCTGTATAATTTCTAAGCTGACAATTGTGGAAAGACTTATGATATATTCTTGAGTGTCATATCCTTTTAAAATTTGTTGAGTATATGTCAAATACCTTTTCATGTGATCTATTGCTATAGTGTATTGTCGGTTATGGCCTCAATACATATAAGGTGAAATAACAATCAAATAGTTAAACGAAATGTTTATGATTGTTATCATTCTTTATTATTTGAATTTGACTTATAATAATGTTCTAGTGCGGTATCTAAGTTATGAATGTACACCTAGGATTGTTTGTGCAAATTTCTGATTTTTATGATTATATTAGAAAGGTAATGTAGAAGATAGATATTTGATATGTGGTTGATATGAACGATGAATGAATATACCTTGGTATTGTGGAAAAAAATGATGTGTATGCAAGTGTTGGAAAACGATATATGTCACCCAAAAAAAGTGTTCCACATTTAATTGTGGACCTATGTCATGTGTTTGGTATATATTGTTATATAGATATGATCATGGTGTGTGTATAGTGTCATGTGAGTGAACTGATATTAATTTGTTCATAGTGAACGATGTGTGCAAAATTGTTAAAAGATGTATCTATGATGACAGATATGTAAATGTGTTGATCTATTGTTCAAAATTAACGATAAACGCAAAGTTGTGAAAAGTGTATCTGTAAATGACAGATGTGTAAATGTATTGATCTATTATTTAAAAATGACACTGGATAGACATGAATTGATGAAAAAGAAAAGAAATGTTAATGTATTGTAAGCTACATTAAGGGATATATAAATATTTGAAAACTGAGAGATAAGTTGGTTTGCTGTGGAAGTAATGTAAATTAATTGAAGGCTGCCAGATCTAAATTGGCATTCAGCCCCAATGGATATAGTGTTCTTAAACGGTATATCCAGAATGTTTCACGTTGTCTTAATTTGAGTAATCTATTGTAGTCATTATTTTTTGGAACAAAATCGATCGGGATGTACTTGTAAATATAAGGATTTCCATTATGTTTTGTCAGGCAATGATGGGGTATGCTATGTTTGATGTTCTTTTTCTTACAATTTTTACAATTACGATGATGCTCCCCCCACCTCGTACGTAGTGTTCTTGATGTGCGACCTACATACTGGAGGCCACATATGCACTCCATGAGGTATACCGTATAGGAGGATTCACAGTTGAAAAGAATGGGAATCTGAAAATTTTCTCCTGTAACTGTAGATTTGAAAAAAAAATTTTATACCAGATTTGATGATTTTACATGTCCCACAGCCCGATTTTCCACATTTATACAACCCACATAAGCCAAACAGACCTTTATTTCGTGTTTGGATGTGATTTTTGTTTGTCTTCTGAACATGTTTAACTTTTTTGCTTGGAGCTAATTTGCTTCTTAATGTTGGAGCTCTCCTATAAACTATTTTCGGTTTATCTTTTACCAGATGTTTTAATATAGGATCTCTTTGAATAATATGCCAATGTTTGTGTAATATATGTTCTAGTTGTTGAAAGTCAGAATTGAATTGTGTTATGAAAAGAGTCTCTCTCATTATTGTGTTATCTGAATGACTCTTGTCTTTCTTGTTGATTAGAATGTCATTTCTATTTAGTAGTGATGCTCTTTCTAAAGACCTGTCAAGTAAATATCGGGGGTATTCTTTTTCTAAAAACCTATTGTATAGGATCTTGCTTTGTTCCAAAAAGGTATTATGATCTGTGCAATTTCGTCTGATCCTTCGAAATTGGCTGTAGGGGATATTATGTAACCACTTTTTATGGTGGTTACTGTTATAATTGAGAAAGCTGTTGCTATCTACGTCTTTAAAATAAGTTTTTGATTTAATTTGATTATTGTCAATGCTTAAATACAGATCCAAATATTCAATATTGGATGTTTGGATGTTGGCTGTAAATTCAATCCCCATGTCATTTTGATTAAGGTGTTCTATGAAATTAACTGCTGTAGTGTTGTCACCCCCCCAAAGAAAAATCAGGTCATCTATATAGCGGCCATAGAAGACCAGGTTTGCCCCCAAGTTTGCCGAGTAGATGTGTTTTTCTTCAAATAGTCCCATAAATAGGTTGGCAAAACTTGGGGCAAACCTGGTCCCCATGGCCGTGCCTTTAGTCTGTAAATAAAAAGTATCTTGATATATAAAATAATTATGTTGGAGTATAAATAAAATACTTTCTAAGATAAAGTCACATTGTTGATCCGGTAAATAAATGTCTTTTTTGAGAAAATGTTCAATAGCCTGTATTCTGTCATCAGAACCTAGAAGTTCAGCTATAGATTCTGAAACTCCCAGTACCAGTAATAACTCTGCCCATTTTTTAGGACTAGGTCCCAACACAAGAAACGAGAGCCCAATAATAAGAGCAGGCAAAAGACCCCACATTTCAGAAAGCGAGGCTCTAGAGGTAGAGCCCTTGCCACCAAGGAAAATAAATTATCCAGACTAGATCAAGGGATCTTTAACTTATCATCCTACGAATTATCCATTCCCGAAAAAAGAGTCTTAAAGCAAGGTTTATCGTTTTGTCCACCCAACACACCCAAAATGTTCGATATTTTTGTAGACCTTAATCATTTCACACGCAAATTGACGTTACAAAAATATTTTGCCAACAAAAAATTAAAATCTAGCAAAATAGCAAACCCCAACATACAAGTTATATTAACTGATCCTATGCCATCTAACAATAATATAACTTGCATTTATTCACAAACTGAAGAACTTACTACTCACCTATTTGATGAATACATACATACTGATGTTAAAAATAAATCAAATTTCAATCCCACCAATGTGAAAAAGGATTATATTGAACTCTTCCAAAATATGGTTTTGGAGGATTTCGATAAAATCTTACACTCCAAAAAACAAAAGAAGAATTATTCGTTCTTGAGCCACAAAAAAGCTATTCAAAGTCTACAGAATAATCCCAACATCATTATCCGCGATGCCGATAAAGGCGGCGGAATAATCATTCAAAATTTAGAAGATTATATCATAGAGGCAAATAGGATATTGGGGGACAACGATTATTACAAGATTTTACACCAAGATCCAACAAACATATACCTACAAGCATATACCAAACTCATAGACAAAGGTTTTTCTTTAAAGATATTAAACAAAAATGAAAAAGATTTTTTAAAAATACAAAATCCTAGTATAGCCCATTATTACCACTTACCAAAAATACATAAAAACAAAAATAACCCCCCAGGGCGTCCAATTATTGCTGGAATAGGCAACCTCACATATAATCTGTCATATTATGTGGACCAATACCTTCAAAAACATGTAACAACACTGCCCTCATACATTAAGGATATCTCCCATTTGCTACAGCTTCTGAATAACATCAGTATAGAAGATAAAAATCTATTGTGGATAACATGCGACGTCAGTTCGCTATACTCTAACATCTCACATACATTAGGTTTACAGGCTATTGAACATTTTCTCAAAAAAGACATTTATTTACCGGATCAACAATGTGACTTTATCTTAGAAAGTATTTTATTTATACTCCAACATAATTATTTTATATATCAAGATACTTTTTATTTACAGACTAAAGGCACGGCCATGGGGACCAGGTTTGCCCCAAGTTTTGCCAACCTATTTATGGGACTATTTGAAGAAAAACACATCTACTCGGCAAACTTGGGGGCAAACCTGGTCTTCTATGGCCGCTATATAGATGACCTGATTTTTCTTTGGGGGGGTGACAACACTACAGCAGTTAATTTCATAGAACACCTTAATCAAAATGACATGGGGATTGAATTTACAGCCAACATCCAAACATCCAATATTGAATATTTGGATCTGTATTTAAGCATTGACAATAATCAAATTAAATCAAAAACTTATTTTAAAGACGTAGATAGCAACAGCTTTCTCAATTATAACAGTAACCACCATAAAAAGTGGTTACATAATATCCCCTACAGCCAATTTCGAAGGATCAGACGAAATTGCACAGATCATAATACCTTTTTGGAACAAAGCAAGATCCTATACAATAGGTTTTTAGAAAAAGAATACCCCCGATATTTACTTGACAGGTCTTTAGAAAGAGCATCACTACTAAATAGAAATGACATTCTAATCAACAAGAAAGACAAGAGTCATTCAGATAACACAATAATGAGAGAGACTCTTTTCATAACACAATTCAATTCTGACTTTCAACAACTAGAACATATATTACACAAACATTGGCATATTATTCAAAGAGATCCTATATTAAAACATCTGGTAAAAGATAAACCGAAAATAGTTTATAGGAGAGCTCCAACATTAAGAAGCAAATTAGCTCCAAGCAAAAAAGTTAAACATGTTCAGAAGACAAACAAAAATCACATCCAAACACGAAATAAAGGTCTGTTTGGCTTATGTGGGTTGTATAAATGTGGAAAATCGGGCTGTGGGACATGTAAAATCATCAAATCTGGTATAAAAATTTTTTTTCAAATCTACAGTTACAGGAGAAAATTTTCAGATTCCCATTCTTTTCAACTGTGAATCCTCCTATACGGTATACCTCATGGAGTGCATATGTGGCCTCCAGTATGTAGGTCGCACATCAAGAACACTACGTACGAGGTGGGGGGAGCATCATCGTAATTGTAAAAATTGTAAGAAAAAGAACATCAAACATAGCATACCCCATCATTGCCTGACAAAACATAATGGAAATCCTTATATTTACAAGTACATCCCGATCGATTTTGTTCCAAAAAATAATGACTACAATAGATTACTCAAATTAAGACAACGTGAAACATTCTGGATATACCGTTTAAGAACACTATATCCATTGGGGCTGAATGCCAATTTAGATCTGGCAGCCTTCAATTAATTTACATTACTTCCACAGCAAACCAACTTATCTCTCAGTTTTCAAATATTTATATATCCCTTAATGTAGCTTACAATACATTAACATTTCTTTTCTTTTTCATCAATTCATGTCTATCCAGTGTCATTTTTAAATAATAGATCAATATTTTTACACATCTGTCATTTACAGATACACTTTTCACAACTTTGCGTTTATCGTTATTTTTGTCTATCCAGTGTCATTTTTAAACAATAGATCAATACATTTACACATCTGTCATTTACAGATACACTTTTCACAACTTTGCGTTTATCGTTAATTTTGAACAATAGATCAACACATTTACATATCTGTCATCATAGATACATCTTTTAACAATTTTGCACACATCGTTCACTATGAACAAATTAATATCAGTTCACTCACATGACACTATACACACACCATGATCATATCTATATAACAATATATACCAAACACATGACATAGGTCCACAATTAAATGTGGAACACTTTTTTTGGGTGACATATATCGTTTTCCAACACTTGCATACACATCATTTTTTTCCACAATACCAAGGTATATTCATTCATCGTTCATATCAACCACATTTCAAATATCTATCTTCTACATTACCTTTCTAATATAATCATAAAAATCAGAAATTTGCACAAACAATCCTAGGTGTACATTCATAACTTAGATACCGCACTAGAACATTATTATAAGTCAAATTCAAATAATAAAGAATGATAACAATCATAAACATTTCGTTTAACTATTTGATTGTTATTTCACCTTATATGTATTGAGGCCATAACCGACAATACACTATAGCAATAGATCACATGAAAAGGTATTTGACATATACTCAACAAATTTTAAAAGGATATGACACTCAAGAATATATCATAAGTCTTTCCACAATTGTCAGCTTAGAAATTATACAGGTTTTAGGCATCATGCATAACAACAAATAGCATTTAATAAAAGATATCTATGGGTTACTTCGTTGGCATTTATTGAAAGATGCCTATAGGTTACTTTGTTAACTTCTTCCTCGCATTAACCAATACATAGATTTTAGTTATATGCATCATACATTTACATCATTCACATACAAGTCTGTATTCAAGTTTGTATTCAATATTATAACTCTGAACCCAAGTTGACAAAGTGCTGATATACATCTTTTGCATTTTTTGTTACAAATGTCCCTTTAATGTGCAACACAGTAAATGTCCCTTTAACACACAACACAGCATTTAGGCTGACCATTATTCATAATTTATTATACAATGGTCTTCATTTTTTATATATATTGTGTACAATTTATATATATTGTGTACAATTTATATAAATTGTGTACAATTTTTCAAAAATAATGCATGTCCACTTTAATTATTTTAAACTGAAGCGTTTAAATTGTGGTTATACTTTTTTCTTTCTAAATATGCTATGTTGGTAAATCCAAGACTTTTTTCTATTTGAAGTCTACAGCTGTTCTAATTTCAAAACAATCATGATCATCTAATGCTGCTCAGACTCACACTAATTGTAACACCTGTCAAGCCCTTTTTTTCCGGCTTTTCAGTTGAATCTTGTAATGTTTCTCATTGGTCTGCAACTTTTGTGACAACTTCCTTTTAATCATACAAATGTGTATAAAATGTCTAAATTTGTAACATTTTTTATTCGCTTTGATATCTGAAGAAACGACCCTTGGTGGTCGAGAAACGCGTTATAATAAAGCCTTTTAAATTCTTTTAAACTTTGGAAGTTGTGCATCTCTCTTGAATCGAAACCTAATTGAGCAATACAGTGAAGTTGCTGAACCAAGGAAAAGCCCCGGGAAGGATCTTATCCAACAGTGTACTAGCCACTGATTAAAGTGCTAGCAGGCGAGATAGTACTGGTCATAGCACAGTACCACAGTCATTGGTAAGCACATTACCTCTCTGTTTTTTGTATCATCTCTTTCTGAAACAATATTACGCTATTTGGCGCCCTCTCCATCTCTCTCTCTAAAACAGTTTCAGCCCTGCTCTCTGGGAACAAGAGGAGCTGCCTGCACAGAAACACAGAGGAACACCGTACGCATACGGACTGTCATTATAACTTTTTCCTGAGCCGTCGGCCGAGTAAGAACACTCGACAAAGACGGAGTAACTATTTGTGGGAACATTATATGTTTGGGATCACAGACCAATTCGTATTGCTTATTTTATTTGTTCTGAATAGCGCGCCTTCTCATCTCCCTGTGAGATACCATACCATACCTTAATATAGGCATGAAAGCCTGTCTCTAGGAAAATTGAACATAGATATGGTGTAAATATCTGATTGTTATGAATCCAAGGGTTACTCAAGGAGTAAAGCCTGGATTCCCAGGATATTATCTTTTCTCCAAGATGTTTTTGAGAAAAGGGTTGTCAGCTAATTCCTTAAAAGGGACAGATTTTTACTCTGTCTATTTTTTTGCACCAGCGTCTGGCAGGTATTCTAGACGTTCAGGCATTTGGTCAGGCTTTGGTTAGATCCAAGCCTGTGTTTAAAACTGTTGCTCCACCATGGAGCTTAAACCTGGTTCTTAAGGCTCTTCAAGAAGTTCCGTTTGAACCTTTTTTGTTCCATAGATATCAATCTTTCTCTTGGAAAGTTCCTCTTGGGTAGCTATTTCCTCGACTCGTAGAGTCTCCAAGTTATCTGTGTTACAATGTGATTCTCCTTATCTGGTCCTTCGTACGGATAAGGTAGTCCTGCGTACCAACCTGGTTTTTTTCCTAAGGTGGTATCTAACAAGAACATCACTCAAGAGATAGTTGTTCCATGCTTGTATCCTAATCCTTCCTCAAAGAAGGAACGTCTATTACACAATATTGGACGTGGTTTGTGCTTTAAAGTTTTACTTACAAGCTACTACAGTTTTCATCAAACGTTCACCTTGTTTGTTGTCTATTCTGGACAGAGGAGAGGTCAAAAGACTTCAGCAGCCTCTCTATCTTTTTGGTTAAAAAGCATAATTCATTTAGCTTATGAGACTGCTGGACAGCAGCCTCCTGAAGGGATTGCGGCTCATTCTACTAGAGCTGTGGTTTTCACTTGGGCCTTTTTTTTTAAATGTGGCTTCTGTTGAACAGATTTACAAGACGGAGTCTTGGTCTGCGCTTCATACTTTTTCAAATTTAACAAATTTGATACCTTGCTTCTTCGGAGGCTATTTTTGGGAGAAAGGTTTTTTTTTTTTTTTTACAGGCAGTGGTAACTTCCGTTTAAGTACCTGCCTTGTCCCTCCCATCATCCGTGTACTTTAGCTTTGGGATTGGTATTCCATAAGTAATGGATGATCCGTGGACTGGATACACTTAACAAGAGAAAACATAATTTATGCTTACCTGATAAATTTATTTCTCTTGTGGTGTATCCAGTCCACGGCCCGCCCTGTCACTTTAAGGCAGGTAATTTTTTCATTTGAACTACAGTCACCACTGCACCCTATGGTTTTTCCTTTCTCTGCATGTTTTCGGTCGAATGACTGAATATGGCAGTTAGGGGAGGAGCTATATAGCAGCTTTGCTGTGGGTGGACTCTTGCAACTTCCTGTTGGGAAGGAGAATATATTCCATAAGTAATGGATGATCCGTGGACTGGATACACTACAAGAGAAATACATTTATCAGGTAAGCATAAATTATGTTTTTATCCCTCCCTCTCTAGTGACTCTTGCATGGAAGATCCACATCTTGGGTAGTCATTATCCCATACGTCACTAGCTCATGGACTCTTGCTAATTACATGAAAGAAAACATAATTTATGTAAGAACTTACCTGATAAATTCATTTCTTTCATATTAGCAAGAGTCCATGAGGCCCACCCTTTTTGTGGTGGTTTTGATTTTTTTGTATGAAGCACAATTATTCCAATTCCTTATTTTTTATGCTTTCACACTTTTTTTCTTATCACCCCACTTCTTGGCTATACGTTAAACTGATTTGTGGGTGTGGTGAGGGGTGTATTTATAGGCATTTTGAGGTTTGGGAAACTTTGCCCCTCCTGGTAGGAATGTATATCCCATACGTCACTAGCTCATGGACTCTTGCTAATATGAAAGAAATGAATTTATCAGGTAAGTTCTTACATAAATTATGTTTTATGCACAGTATATATCAGTAATTAACTGCTACATTACATAAGGTCTGCACACACAATAAATGTTTATATATGCACAGTATATATCAGTAATTATGTGCTGCATTACATAAGGTCTGCACACACAATAAATGTTTATATATGCACAGTATATAGCAGTAATTAAGTGCAGCATTATATAAGGTCTGCACATACAATAAATGTTTATATATGCACAGTATATATCAGTAATTAAGTGCTGCATTACAAAAGATCTGCAAACACAATAAATGTTTATATATGCACAGTATATACCAGCAATTAAGTGCGGCATTACATAAGGTCTGCACACACAATAAATATTTATATATGCACAGTATATACCAGCAATTAAGTGCTGCATTACATAAGGTCTGCACACACAATAAATGTTTATACATGCACAGTATATATTAGTAATTAAGTGCTGCATTACATAAGGTCTGCACACACAATAAATGTTTATATATGCACAGTATATATCAGTAATTAAATGATGCATTACATAAGGTCTGCACACACAATAAATGTTTATATATGCACAGTATATATTAGTAATTAAGTGCTGCATTACAAAAGGTCTGCACACACAATAAATGTTTATATATGCACAGTATATACCAGCAATTAAGTGCTGCATTACATAAGGTCTGCACACACAATAAATATTTATATATGCACAGTATATATCGGTAATTAAGTGCTGCATTACATAAGGTCTGCACACACAATAAATGTTTATATATGCACAGTATATATCAGTAATTGAGTGCTGCATTACAAAAGGTCTGCGCACACAATAAATGTTTATATATGCACAGTATATATCAGTAATTAAGTGCTGCATTACATAAGGTCTGCACACACAATAAATGTTTATATATGCACAGTATATATCAGTAATTAAGTGCTGCATTACATAAGGTCTGCACACACAATAAATGTTTATATATGCACAGTATATATCGGTAATTAAGTGCTGCATTACAAAAGGTCTGCACACACAATAAATGTTTATATATGCACAGTATATATCGGTAATTAAGTGCCGCATTACATAAGGTCTGCACACACAATAACTGTTTATATATGCACAGTATATATCAGTAATTAAGTGCTGCATTACATAAGGTCTGCACACACAATAAATGTTTATATATGCACAGTATATATCGGTAATTAAGTGCTGCATTACAAAAGGTCTGCACACACAATAAATGTTTATATATGCACAGTATATATCGGTAATTAAGTACTGCATTACAAAAGGTCTGCGCACACAATAAATGTTTATATATGCACAGTATATATCAGTAATTAAGTGCCACATTACATAAGGTCTGCGCACACAATAAATGTTTATATATGCACAGTATATATCAGTAATTATGTGCTGCATTACAAAAGATCTGCACACACAATAAATGTTTATATATGCACAGTATATACCAGCAATTAAGTGCTGCATTACATAAGGTCTGCACACACAATAAATATTTATATATGCACAGTATATACCAGCAATTAAGTGCTGCATTACATAAGGTCTGCACACACAATAAATGTTTATACATGCACAGTATATATTAGTAATTAAGTGCTGCATTACATAAGGTCTGCACACACAATAAATGTTTATATATGCACAGTATATATCAGTAATTAAATGCTGCATTACATAAGGTCTGCACACACAATAAATGTTTATATATGCACAGTATATATTAGTAATTAAGTGCTGCATTACAAAAGGTCTGCACACACAATAAATGTTTATATATGCACATTATATACCAGCAATTAAGTGCTGCATTACATAAGGTCTGCACACACAATAAATATTTATATATGCACAGTATATATCAGTAATTGCTACATTCCATAAGGTCTGCACACACAATAAATGTTTATATATGCACAGTATAAGTGTCGCATTACATAAGGTCTGCACACACAATAAATGTTTATATATGCACAGTATATATCAGTAATTGAGTGCTGCATTACAAAAGGTCTGCGCACACAATAAATGTTTATAAATGCACAGTATATATCAGTAATTAAGTGCTGCATTACATAAGGTCTGCACACACAATAAATGTTTATATATGCACAGTATACATCAGTAATTAAGTGCTGCATTACATAAGGTCTGCACACACAATAAATGTTTATATATGCACAGTATATATCAGTAATTAAGTGCTGCATTACAAAAGGTCTGCACACACAATAAATGTTTATATATGCACAGTATATTTCGGTAATTAAGTGCCGCATTACATAAGGTCTGCACACACAATAACTGTTTATATATGCACAGTATATATCAGTAATAAAGTGCTGCATTACATAAGGTCTGCACACACAATAAATGTTTATATATGCACAGTATATATCGGTAATTAAGTGCCGCATTACATAAGGTCTGCACACACAATAAATGTTTATATATGCACAGTATACATCAGTAATTGAGTGCGCACACAATAAATGTTTATATATGCACAGTATATATCAGTAATTAAGTGCCACATTACATAAGGTCTGCACACACAATAAATGTTTATATATGCATAGTATATATCAGTAATTAAGTGCTGCATTACACAAGGTCTGCACGCACAATTAAGTGCTGCATTACAAAAGGTCTGCACACACAATAAATGTTTATATATGCACATTATATACCAGCAATTAAGTGCTGCATTACATAAGGTCTGCACACACAATAAATATTTATATATGCACAGTATAAGTGTCGCATTACATAAGGTCTATATACTGTGCATATAGACCTTATGATATATACTGTGCATATAAATGTTTATATATGCACAGTATATATCAGTAATTAAGTGCCACATTACATAAGGTCTGCACACACAATAAATGTTTATATATGCATAGTATATATCAGTAATTAAGTGCTGCATTACACAAGGTCTGCACGCACAATAAATGTTTATATATGTACAGTATATATCAGTAATTAAGTGCAGCATTACATAAGGTCTGCACACACAATAAATGTTTATATATGCACAGTATATATCAGCCATTATAGTAAGTGTAACAGTGTACATAAGCACTGCATTGCAAAGGATCTGCATACACAAAAAGGACCAGATTACAAGTGGAGCACTAAATATCGCCTTCATGAAAGTTATATTTGTACTCCACTGTGTAATACCAGCACACACTAATGGGAAGCATTGCACTCACAAAAGTGCTCTTCCATAGGCTCCAATGGGAGCCTCTTTCTGATGTCATCAGAGACGGCATCAGATTCTAAGCGCAGCAAAGGGGGTAAGTAGTGCAGAAAATATAAATATATATTGAAATAATCATATACATATATATTTACAGGGAACACACAATTCCCATAGAGCGCAATGTAATGGCACTTTTCAGTGCCCTTTTTGTTTCTAATACCTCATTCCTCCAAAATAAATGGCAGTAACACTTCCTACAATACACTAAATGCAAGCCTGTCAGTGGTCCTGCTGTGTGATCACCCGCACTGTGTGCAACACAAGGTGCTTACATTTCTACGTGGCTTGCTCTGGGGTTATTTAGCTCCCCTCAGCAGAAATAGGACTATTCCACCTTAAGTGGTTGAGACTTTGGGACCGATTTATGAAAGTGCGAGTGGACATGATACAATGTTGCATATCATGTCTGCCGCACATCGATAAATGCTGACAGCATACGCAAGCGGAATTTTCATTGCACAAGCGGTTCTTGTGAACTGCTTGTGCAGTGCTGCCCCCTACAGATTTGCGGGGCCGCTAACAGGGAGTGTCAATAAGTCCGATTGTATAGGATCGGGGACATTGATGTCCACAGCCCCAGAGCAGGCAGACAAGTTATGGAGTAGCGGTCTTTAGACTGCTGTTTCATAATTGCTGTTTCTGGTGAGCCTAATAGCTCGCTCGGAAACAAGGGTATTAAGCTCCATTTGGAGCTTGATAATTCGGCCCCATAGTGTCAGAGGAGGAGTCTGGAGTTGATGTCAGGTGTGGAGGTCTAAGCCAGCACTGAAAGGAAGGAGGGGAGAGGAAGGATGGTGTGAGGAACTAAAGGTAAGCACCATGTGAGTTAAAAACAAAGTATGGACACCCTAGACCTTGACATAAAAAAACAGGCGTTCATGTGTGTATACATAAACAGTATATATATATATATATATATATATATATATATATATATATATATATATATATATATATATATATATATATATATATATATATATATAAACACACAGAGAAAACCCAGCACTCGCTTACAAGCTCTCAGCTAATATTTAAAAGCAAAAATAGAAAGGTTAGTTACCGCATCTGGCCAAATGGGACAAGCCCAGGTACCTCGTCAAGGTCCTTTCCAATACCTGGGACCCTAAAACAGCCACACAATGCAAGCTTTCAAATCCAAACAAACTGGGAACAAGGGAAGGGTGCACAGGCATATGTAATCACCCTAGACATATACAAGACACAGAAGGGAGCTGCACTCTCATACCGGACCCGGTACACATCCCATGACCCTGCAACATGCTCAGCCCTGGGTGCCACTGCCACTCACAGGAAGCTATACTGTCCCCAGAGCCACAGGCAGTTAACCCCAGACAGGTCTAGGTGCAAGAACCATAGGGAAAATTACAAAACAACTTAATACAACACAGAGAAAACCCAGCACTCACAAGCCCTCAGCTAAGATTTAAAAGCAAAAATGGAAAGGTTAGTTACCGCATCTGGCCAAATGGGACAAGCCCAGGTACCTCGTCAAGGTCCTTTCCAATACCAGGGACCCTAAAACAGCCACACAATGCAAGCTTTCAAATCCAAACAAACTGGGAACAAGGGAAGGGTGCACAGGCATATGTAATCACCCTAGACATATACAAGACACGGAAGGGAGCTGCACTCTCATACCCGACCCGGTACACATCCCATGACCCTGCAACATGCTCAGCCCTGGGTGCCACTGGCACTCACAGGAAGCTGTGCTGTCCTCAGAGCCACAGGCAGTTAATCCCAGACAGGTCTGGGTGCAAGAACCATAGGGAAAATTACAAAACAACTTAATACAACACAGAGAAAACCCAGCACTCACTTACAAGCTCTCAGCTAAGATTTAAAAGCAAAAATGGAAAGGTTAGTTACCGCATCTTGCCAAATGGGACAAGCCCAGGTACCTCGTCAAGGTCCTTTCCAATACCTGGGACCCTAAAACAGCCACACAATGCAAGCTTTCAAATCCAAACAAACTGGGAACAAGGGAAGGGTGCACAGGCATATTTAATCACCCTAGACATATGTAAAACACGGAAGGGAACCACACTCTCATACCGGACCGGGTACACATCCCATGACCCTGCAACATGCTCAGCCCTGGGTGCCACTGGCACTCACAGGAAGCTGTGCTGTCCCCAGAGCCACAGGCAGTTAACCCCAGACAGGTCTGGGTGCAAGAACCATAGGGAAAATTACAAAGCAAACTAATACAACACACAGAGAAAACCCAGCACTCACTTACAAGCTCTCAGCTAAGATTTAAAAGCAAAAATGGAAAGGTTAGTTACCGCATCTGGCCAAATTGGACAAGCCCAGGTACCTTGTCAAGGTCCTTTCCAATACCTGGGACCCTAAAACAGCCACACAATGCAAGCTTTAAAATCCAAACAAACTGGGAGCAAGGGAAGGGTGCACAGGCATATGTAATCACCCTAGACATATACAAAACACGGAAGGGAGCTGCACTCTCATACCTGAGTGGGTACACATCCCATGACCCTACAACATGCTCAGCCCTGGGTGCCACTGGCACTCACAGGAAGCTGTGCTGTCCCCAGAGCCACAGGCAGTTAACCCCAGACAGGTCTGGGTGCAAGAACCATAGGGAAAATTACAAAACAAATTAATACAACACAGAGAGAAAACCCAGAACTCACTTACAAGCTCTCAGCTAAGATTTAAAAGCAAAAATGGAAAGGTTAGTCACTGCATCTGGCCAAATGGGACAAGCCCAGGTACCTCGTCAAGGTCCTTTCCAATACCTGGGACCCTAAAGCTTGCATTGTGTGGCTGTTTTAGGGTCCCAGGTATTGGAAAGGACCTTGACGAGGTACCTGGGCTTTTCCCATTTGGCCAGATGCGTGTCAGGGTGCCAGGAATCAGACTGAGACGAGAAGTGCAAAAATAATCACACCTTTATTAATAGCAAAAAATAATAAAAAGTCCACAAGTCAAATAACAAGTCAGGAGTCAAAACCAGAGCTGGTAGTCAGACGAGCCGAGTCAGGAGCCAAAGCGAATAGTCAGACAAGCCGGAATCAGGAACAAGGAAAACAGCAGAGCCAGGAACAAGCCAGGGATCAGGAACCAGGAAGGACGTCAGGCAGCCAGGTAATACACAGGAACTCTCACAAACAGGTCTGAGACAACACAAAGGCAAAGCATACTGAACAGAGGCCCTTTAAATAATAAGTGATGACATCACAATTCTGAGACTGCATCCTGTCTCACATGGATGATGCACACCAGTCTGGCCATAAAAGGAAGTGCAGGAAATGAGCAACATCCCCCACAATGCACCATATTCAGGAAGAGAGGTGAGTAAAATGGCTGCCAGCAGAACATGGCAAACAACAGGGAAAAAACCCTGACAGTTCCCTCCCCTCAACAACCCCTCCCCCGCTGGAGGACAAAAGGCTTATTGGGGAAACGGGCATGGAAGACACGGAGGAGGTCGGGAGCATGAACATCATAGGAGGGAATCCAAGAACGCTCCTCTGGACCGTAGCCCCTCCAGTGAACCTAATACTGTACACTCCCCCTGGACATACAAGAGTGAATAATGCTGCTGACCTCATACCCCTCATGGTTGTCAACAAAGATAGGACGAGGCAACACAGTGGTAAACCTATTACAAACCAATGGTTTCAAGAGGGAGACAATATAAACATTGGAGATGCGCATAGCAGGAGGAAGGTCAAGAGCGTAGGCCACAGGATTAACCCGTCAGAGCATTCGAAAAGGACCAACATAACGGGGAGCCAATTTATTGGAAGGCACACAAAGGTTCAAGTTGCGGGAGGACAGCCAAACTCTCTCACCAGCCTGGTAGGAAGGTGCGGGCAGACGCCTACGATCAGCCTGGAACTTTTGCCGCTGCATAGAACGATGAAGGCAATCCTGAATCTGCACTCACATGGAACCGAGTTGCCGGAGATGCTCCTCCAAAGCTGGAATATCCTGCGACTTGAATGAATCGGGCAACAAGGATGGTTGAAACCCATAATTCGCCATGAACGGGGATAACTTGGAGGAAGCATTAATAGCACTATTACGAGCAAACTCTGCCCAAGGTAACAGTTTAGACCAATTATTGTGGTGATCTGAGACATAGCAATGGAGGAACTGTTCCAGAGCTTGATTAGACCGTTCTGCAGCCCCACTGGATTGAGGGTGATATGCCGAGGAGAAGGAAAGCTGGATCCCCATTTGAGCACAAAAGGAACGCCAAAATCTGGAGACAAACTGGCTGCCACAGTCCGACACTTTCTCCTTGGGTAACCCATGTAAACGGAAGACCTCCCGGGCAAAAATCGAAGCAAGCTCCTGAGCGGTAGGCAGCTTCATTAAGGGAATGCAATGTGAAAAATGGTCAACCAACATAAGGAGAACAGTATTGCCATTGGAAACAGGGAGCTCGACAATGAAGTCCATGGAAAGATGTGTCCAAGGACGCTCACCATTAGCAATAGGTTGAAGAAGACCCACAGGAAGATGTCGAGGAGTCTTATTCTGTGCACAAACTGAGCAGGAGGCAACATATGCAGCAATATCAGAATGAAGACCTGGCCACCAGAATTGTCGAGTGACAGACCAAATCATTTGGTTCTTGCCTGGGTGACCTGCGGCTTTAGGATAGTGGTAAGTGTGCAAAAGTTTAGTTTGAAGATTCTCAGGTACAAAACACTTACCACTAGGTTTCTCAGGAGGTGCATTGGTTTGTGCAGCCAGGATCTCCTCCCCCAAGGGAGAAGTCAAATTAGTACATATGGTAGCCAAAATATGGTCAGGAGGTATAACAGGAGTAGGTACAGACTCCTCCTTGGACAGAGGTGAAAATTGTTGAGAGAGGGCATCAGCCCTAACATTTTTACTACCAGGCAGGTAGGAGACCACATAATTAAACCGAGACAAAAATAGCGCCCACCTGGCCTGTCGGGGCGACAAACGTTTTGCTTCAGATAGATAAGTAAAATTCTTGTGGTCAGTAATAATGAGGAGCTTTAAGATCAGATTCCAGGCGCAGTTTCTTATATATCCATTTTGTCAGTAATAATGAGCACTGGCATGCTAGTACCCTCAAGAAGATGCCTCCATTCCTTGAGTGCCAAAATTATGGCCAGTAATTCCCTGTCGCCAATTTCATAATTGCACTCTGCTGGAGACAATTTCTTAGAGAAGAAACCACCCGGATGCAAGGAACCGTCAGGCGTAGGACGTTGACACAAGAGGGCACCTACTCCAGTCTCAGATGCATCGACCTCAAGAACGAAAGGCAGGACAGGGCTAGGATGAGCCAGAACTGCAGTGGCAGCAAAGGCAGTCTTAAGACTATCAAAGGCCTTAATGGCAGTAGGTGACCAATGGAGTGGATCATTCTCTTTACAGGTCATGTCTGTGATAGGTTTCACCAAGGAAGAAAAGTTTTTAATAAACTTTCTATAGTAATTGGCGAACCCCAAAAAACATTGAATAGACTGAAGACCAACTGGGCGAGGCCACTGCAGAACTGCAGATAACTTGTCAGAATCCATGTAGAACCCTGCAACGGAGATAACATAACCTAGAAAGGTTACTTGAGTCTGATGGAACTCACATTTCTTGAGTTTACAAAACAGGCCGTTCTCACATAGTCTCTGAAGAACCTGTGTAACATCAGAACGATGAGCCTCAAGTGTGGGTGAGTATATGAGGATGTCGTCTAAGTACACCACAACACACTGTTGCAACATATCTTGTAGGGCATCATTAATAAATTCCTGAAAAACAGCAGGAGCATTACATAAGCCCGCTCCTGGTGTTAAATGCTGTTTTCCATTCGTGACCTCCATAATCCTAACGAGATTGTACGCTCCTCTCAAATCAAGTTTAGTAAAGATCGTAGCTCCCTTGAGGTGGTCAAATAGTTCCGTAAAGAGCGGATTGTGGAATAGGGTAAGCATTCTTAATGGTAAGACGATTAAGACCCCTATAATCGATACATGGTCTTAACTCATCACACTTTTTCTTCACAAAGAAGAAGTCAGCCCCTGCAGGAGAGCAGTATTTGTGGATGATTCCCAGCAACAGAGCATCGGCAACATACTCCTCCATAGCACAATTCTCTGCAACAGACAGAGGGTACACCCGGTCCCGAGGAGGAATGGCTCCGGGTTGCAGATCTATGGCACAATCGTAAGACCGGTGAGGAGGCAACGTACCGGCATGCACCTTGTCAAACACGTCTAGGAACTCTCGGTACTCCTCTGACAATTGAGATACCGAAGAAGTGCACAAGACTTTAACTCGTTTCCGAAGACAAGTGGAAATACATTGCGGGGACCACGACAAAATTTCGGACCTGCACCAGTCGAGACTGAGATTGTGCTTTTGGAGCCAGGGATAACCCAGAACAACTGGAAAATGCGGAGAGTTTATTACCTGGAACTGGAGGGTTTCAAAATGGAGAGCCCCAACAGCCATGGACAATGGAGCAGTTTCGTGAGTAACGAGTGTGGGCTGAAGGGCCCTGCCATCAATGGCCTCAATAGCAAGCGGAATGGACCGAGGCAAAACAGGAATGGAGTGCTTTGATACAAAAGCACTGTCAATGAAATAGCCCGCAGCACCGGAGTCAACAAGAGCCTGAGTGACTATGGAGGAGTCCACCCAGGAAAGGACAACCATGACAAAGGGTTTCTCCTTAAGCGGTTCCGGGGCTGAGGATAAACCACCCAAGGTCTGCCCCCAACAGGACCTTAGGTGTGAACGTTTCCCGGCCGTGTAGGACAAGACATCAAAAGGTGGTCCTGTAACCCAGAATAGCCCCTCCCTCCTCCTAAAGGTCCTCTCTGCCATGGAGAGAGACGTGTGAATCCCAACTTTATTTCTCCCAGCAGTACCTGGTGACTCGGGACCAGGAGGCATGGGAGGAGAGGGAGGTATGGGTGGGAACGATCACGTAGGAGACAACGGAACAGGATCCTTCCACAAGCGCTCCTTGAAAGAGGGCCTCTCTCTGAGTATGATGTCAATTAGGATCAAAAAAGACACCAATGCCTCAAGATCCTCTGGTAAATCTCTTGCAGCAACTTCGTCTTTAATCGCATCAGAGAGCCCATGAAAGAAGGCGGTAAGGGCTTCATTGTTCCAACCTACCTCTGCGGCAAGCGTACGGAACTCAATAGCATACTGAGCAACAGATCTTGTACCTTGCTGAATGGACATGAGTCGTTTAGCAGCAGAGGAGGAGCGAGCCGGAACATCAAATACCCTTCGAAAGGAGGCCACAAATTCAGGGTAATTTGAAATCACAGGTTTATCCCACAAGGGATTAGCCCAGGCAAGAGCTGTGTCAGAGAGTAACGAGATGAGAAATCCCACCTTAGCTCTGTCAGAGGGAAACGCCTGAGGTAACATCTCAAAGTAAATGCCCACCTGGTTCAAAAACCCTCGCACTGAATAGTATCTCCTCCATATCGCTGAGGTAGAGGTGCAGAACCGGGCATGCTTATGGTAGGCATAGGTGCAGCAGCGGAAACAGGAGCAGCGATAACTTGCGGGACACTTTGGTCCAAATGTGCAGTGTGAGTCAGCAGGGTTTGCAGGGCTAGTGCAAATTGATCCAAGCGGTAATCCTGTTCATCCATCCTGGAAATGATGGCAGGTAAAGGTGGATTATTAGCACCATCAGGATTCATGCCCTTTGTGTAATGTCAGGGTGCCAGGAATCAGATTGAGACAAGAAGTGCAAAAATAATCACACCTTTATTAATAGCAAAAAATAATAAAAAGTCCACAAGTCAAATAACAAGCCATGAGTCAAAACCAGAGCTGGTAGTCAGACGAGCCGAGTCAGGAGCCAAAGCGAATAGTCAGACGAGCCGGAATCAGGAACAAGGAAAACAGCAGAGTCAGGAACAAGCCAGGGATCAGGAACCAGGAAGGACATCAGGCAGCCAGGTAATACACAGGAACTCTCACAAACAGGTCTGAGACAACGCAAAGGCAAGGCATACTGAACAGAGGCCCTTTGATGACATCACAATTCTGAGACTGCATCCTATCTCACATGGATGATGCACACCAGTCTGGCCATAAAAGGAAGTGTAGGAAATGAGCAGCATCCCCCACAATGCACCATAGTCAGGAAGAGAGGTGAGTAAAATGGCTGCCAGCAGCACATGGCAAACAACAGGGAAAAAACCCTGACAATGCGGTAACTAACCTTTCCATTTTTGCTTTTAAATCTTATCTGAGAGCTTGTAAGTGAGTGCTGGGTTTTCTCTGTGTGTTGTATTAATTTGTTTTGTAATTATCCCTATGGTTCATGCACCCAGACCTGTCTGGGGTTAACTGCCTGTGGCTCTGGGGACAGCACAGCTTCCTGTGAGTGCCAGTGGCACCCAGGGCTGAGCATGTTGCAGGGTCATGGGATGTGTACCCGGTCCGGTATGAGAGTGCAGCTCCCTTCCGTGTTTTATATATATATATATATATATATATATATATATATATATAAATAAAAGTAAATGACACTCTTTCAGACACCTTGTGACCATAATTTTACTTTGTCACATTATCATTGTTTTTTACTGAGTAAGTGCACACACAAACCTTATCGAGATCATGATATCAGATGTTTACATTACAGAGCCTTACACATCCTGAGAGCCAGGGAGTAACATCTCCTAAAATGTTACTATGACTTATCTTTTTAGATTATTCAACATCATCTATATACAAATGCCCATTCTTGTTTTCTTGGCTTCTCAGTATTCAGTATCAGTTGAATGCTAAATTACAAATAAAAATGTTACCCCTGCCATATAAAAATATAACCATGGGTGTCCATCCTCAGGCCCAAGGGCAACCATTCAGCTCTTCATTGGTTTTAATTTGCTTTCATTAACCAGAGTGTATACGTTATATATATATATATATATACACACACACACAGACATATATATATATATATATATATATATATATATATATATATACACACACACACATATATATATATATATATATATATATATATATATACACACACACACACACACACAATGATGTTTATGTGGTTGGTGACTTGCTGCAATTGTTTTTAAGTGGTGGTCCTATTCTTGTTAGGGGTGTGAAGGGTTAAAATGATGTATTAACTTTTTTTCTTTCTCCATAGGATAGGTGATGATGTGAAGTACCTGTTAGACACACCTCTGCATTGTAATTGGTCACCTGTTTTATGTTAGCCCTTTATAAAGGGTGTGTATATCAGTTGTTAATTAGCTTGAGAAAGGAGCAGGGGCCCTGAAACGTTGCTCTAAATAAAAGGTTCAGCCTTTGAAAATCGTGTGCTACCTTCATTTTCTTTATACTATTATTATCCAGGGACCTTAAGGGTGGTCCTGGAAGGTATTGCACCGGACACTATTCATACAGAAAAATTGTTTTTCCCATTGGAAGTGTGTGCGAATCTCACCTGCTCTTATTATACATACCTTACCCTTAAGGGATATCAGCACCACAAACTTTCTAATTATTTACTGAGATTTAGGCTGCTCCTAAATACACCATCATGTCCTGCGAGACAGGAGTGTTTACTTATTCTGAAGATGAAGCAGCAAGGATTGCCACCCTGACGCTGGGTGCTAGAGATTTCCTAACAGCACCAGATAAAGAGACTTTGAAGAGACAAATCAACCTGCAAATACATGCAGCAACATTGGCTGAATATTATAAAACAAAGCGCATTCCCAGAGGCCTGAGGTCCCCCCTCCAGCCCACATTCTTTTCTGACAACAGTGAGTTTTGCACTATTTATCAACAGATCCTGAACAAAAGCTCAATGGATATAATTATACTGAATATTGAATTTTCTAATAGAGAGCTAGCGGGACTTACTAAAGATATCGAGGAACAAAAAGATAAACTACTCACGATCCTGGGAGATGAGGAGTATGCTAAAACATATGGTGAGATTGAAAAAGCAGTCGGTTATCTATAAGCTGGAAGTTGAAGAACGTAAAAGGAGAAAATTCAAGCGAGATGAACATGACTACAATGTCGGCAATGTGTACCGGTGGAACCGCCCCTTCAGGCGTATGGCCAATCGGGGACCTCGACGGGCAGGTACGCAACCACAGTCACAGAGACGTGCTGACGGTAGCGCTACATCCAGCACAGACAGTTCCGGAGGCGAACGGACAACCAGCACTATGGCTCACGGCACAGGAGCAATAGGTACCGACTCAGCACTCACCGCAACGGCTTCTTTTTTAGGGGAGCGCAGGCAGGAGGCCAGAGACCGAGGAGGCGGACTAGACGGGGGCGAAAACGTAGGAGGAGTGGGGACCAGGTCACAGGCGAAACCAGCCCGGAAGAAGTGAATGTGATCAACCTATCCTCCAAGCGGTTACAGCCACAGGAAATCAAGGTACTAAACAAAGGATTGACTTTTTGCCCTACAGAGCAAGCTGATACCTTTGCTCTCATGAAAGACCTTACACGTTTTTTCAGGGGTATTAGATTGAAAGCCTTTTTTTCTCTACGAGAGGACTTGGCAATCAATCGACAGTAGAATAGAGACAAAGAGACTTTTGATGTTACACCATTGGGACTTAATGTGAAAAGTATGTTTAACCCCTCAGGTGACAATGAGGCGGTTGAAACATTCATAAAAATTGTGGATAATGAATATAAGAATTTAGTATGTAAAAACCATTCACATAAAGGCAGATATAATCTTACAAAACAAGAGTTCAACACTTTACAGAGATTGGAAAAGGATGTGTCCATCACGATCAAGCCCGCGGACAAGGGCGGGCTGTGGTCGTGATGGACACAGTAAAATACAAGGCAGAAATTATGCGGCAGTTAACAGATGTGTTGGTGTATGAAAAGTTAAATGCAAATCCAACAGGCAATATACGCAGAGAGCTTACTAGGATTTTGGATAAAGGTTTGCAACACAATCTGCTAACACAAAAATTGTACCAATTTCTATTACCAACACACCCACTTATTCCTGTTTTTTATGTGGTACCAAAAATCCATAAGCAACTTATAGATCCACCACGTAGGCCCATTGTGGCGGGCATTGGCTCACTGATGAGTCCTACCTCACAATTTTTGGATAAAATGTTGGCCCCTTTGGTAACACAAGGCAAATCATATGTCAGGGATATTATACAATTCATTGAAAAAATCAAGGGTATCCATCAGATAGATGACAATGTCATCTTGGCAACTTGGGACGTTACTTCCCTTTACAAAGTCATCCCCCATGATATGGGGATAGACTGTGTAGGTGAAGCTTTGGCAAAGTGTAAGCAGTATAGTCACATACAACAAGAATGGCTTTTGGAGTTACTTACTTTGGTACTTACTAATAACTTCTTCCTCTTTGAAAACCACTTTTACATGCAAAAAACGGGCACAGCGATGGGGTCGAATGTGGCCCCATCCTATGCCTGTTTGGTAATGGATGCCATAGAGGAAAGGTATGTTTATACCAGTCCACTTTTTTCCAAACATTGTCTGGGGTGGTACAGCTACATAGATGATTTGTTCATCGTGTGGCGGGGCCCCTCCAGAGACACTAATGGAATTTAAACACTGCATAGAAAATGCAGTGCCCTTTCTAAAATTCAGCAGTAAGATGGATGAACAGAAAGTGGAATTCTTGGACACAATGGTATACAAAAGGGAGGGAGTATTGTCAACAGACATTTTTGTTAAAAGTACAGACAGGAACACACTCCTACACAGAGATAGCTTTCACCCTCCACGAGTCTTTCAAAGTGTCCCAAGGTCACATGGCAAACAACAGGGAAAAAACCCTGACAATGCGGTAACTAACCTTTCCATTTTTGCTTTTAAATCTTAGCTGAGAGCTTGTAAGTGAGTGCTGGGTTTTCTCTGTGTGTTGTATTAATTTGTTTTGTAATTTTCCCTATGGTTCTTGCACCCAGACCTGTCTGGGGTTAACTGCTTGTGGTTCTGGGGACAGCACAGCTTCCTGTGAGTGCCAGTGGCACCCAGGGCTGAGCATGTTGCAGGGTCATGGGATGTGTACCCGGTCCGGTATGAGAGTGCAGCTCCCTTCTGTGTTTTATATATATATATATATATATATATATATATATATATATATATATATATATATATATATATATATATATAAATAAAAGTAAATGACACTCTTTCAGACACCTTGTGACCATAATTTTACTTTGTCACATTATCATTGTTTTTTACTGAGTAAGTGCACACACAAACCTTATCGAGATCATGATATCAGATGTTTACATTACAGAGCCTTACACATCCTGAGAGCCAGGGAGTAACATCTCCTAAAATTTTACTATGACTTATCTTTTTAGATTATTCAACATCATCTATATACAAATGCCCATTCTTGTTTTCTTGGCTTCTCAGTATTCAGTATCAGTTGAATGCTAAATTACAAATAAAAATGTTACCCCTGCCATATAAAAATATAACCATGGGTGTCCATCCTCAGGCCCAAGGGCAACCATTCAGCTCTTCATTGGTTTTAATTTGCTTTCATTAACCAGAGTGTATACGTTATATATATATATATATATATATATATATATATATATATATATATATATATATACACACACACACAGACATATATATATATATATATATATATATATATATATACACACACACACATATATATATATATATATATATATATACACACACACACACAATGATGTTTATGTGGTTGGTGACTTGCTGCAATTGTTTTTAAGTGGTGGTCCTATTCTTGTTAGGGGTGTGAAGGGTTAAAATGATGTATTAACTTTTTTTCTTTCTCCATAGGATAGGTGATGATGTGAAGTACCTGTTAGACACACCTCTGCATTGTAATTGGTCACCTGTTTTATGTTAGCCCTTTATAAAGGGTGTGTATATCAGTTGTTAATTAGCTTGAGAAAGGGGCAGGAGCCCCGAAACGTTGCTCTAAATAAAAGGTTCAGCCTTTGAAAATCATGTGCTACCTTCATTTTCTTTATACTATTATTATCCAGGGACCTTAAGGGTGGTCCTGGAAGGTATTGCACCGGAAACTATTCATACAGAAAAATAGTTTTTCCCATTGGAAGTGTGTGCGAATCTCACCTGCTCTTATTATACATACCTTACCCTTAAGGGATATCAGCACCACAAACTTTCTAATTATTTACTGAGATTTAGGCTGCTCCTAAATACACCATCATGTCCTGCGAGACAGGAGTGTTTACTTATTCTGAAGATGAAGCAGCAAGGATTGCCACCCTGACGCTGGGTGCTAGAGATTTCCTAACAGCACCAGATAAAGAGTCACAAAAAAGAGACTTGGAACGTACTTTGAAGAGACAAATCAACCTGCAAATACATGCAGCAACATTGGCTGAATATTATAAAACAAAGCGCATTCCCAGAGGCCTGAGGTCCCCCCTCCAGCCCACATTCTTTTCTGACAACAGTGAGTTTTGCACTATTTATCAACAGATCCTGAACAAAAGCTCAATGGATATAATTATACTGAATATTGAATTTTCTAATAGAGAGCTAGCGGGACTTACTAAAGATATCGAGGAACAAAAAGATAAACTACTCACGATCCTGGGAGATGAGGAGTATGCTAAAACATATGGTGAGATTGAAAAAGCAGTCGGTTATCTATAAGCTGGAAGTTGAAGAACGTAAAAGGAGAAAATTCAAGCGAGATGAACATGACTACAATGTCGGCAATGTGTACCGGTGGAACCGCCCCTTCAGGCGTATGGCCAATCGGGGACCTCGACGGGCAGGTACGCAACCACGGTCACAGAGACGTGCCGACGGTAGCGCTACATCCAGCACAGACAGTTCCGGAGGCGAACGGACAACCAGCACTATGGCTCACGGCACAGGAGCAATAGGTACCGACTCAGCACTCACCGCAACGGCTTCTTTTTTAGGGGAGCGCAGGCAGGAGGCCAGAGACCGAGGAGGCGGACTAGACGGGGGCGAAAACGTAGGAGGAGTGGGGACCAGGTCACAGGCGAAACCAGCCCGGAAGAAGTGAATGTGATCAACCTATCCTCCAAGCGGTTACAGCCACAGGAAATCAAGGTACTAAACAAAGGATTGACTTTTTGCCCTACAGAGCAAGCTGATACCTTTGCTCTCATGAAAGACCTTACACGTTTTTTCAGGGGTATTAGATTGAAAGCCTTTTTTTCTCTACGAGAGGACTTGGCAATCAATCGACAGTAGAATAGAGACAAAGAGACTTTTGATGTTACACCATTGGGACTTAATGTGAAAAGTATGTTTAACCCCTCAGGTGACAATGAGGCGGTTGAAACATTCATAAAAATTGTGGATAATGAATATAAGAATTTAGTATGTAAAAACCATTCACATAAAGGCAGATATAATCTTACAAAACAAGAGTTCAACACTTTACAGAGATTGGAAAAGGATGTGTCCATCACGATCAAGCCCGCGGACAAGGGCGGGCTGTGGTCGTGATGGACACAGTAAAATACAAGGCAGAAATTATGCGGCAGTTAACAGATGTGTTGGTGTATGAAAAGTTAAATGCAAATCCAACAGGCAATATACGCAGAGAGCTTACTAGGATTTTGGATAAAGGTTTGCAACACAATCTGCTAACACAAAAATTGTACCAATTTCTATTACCAACACACCCACTTATTCCTGTTTTTTATGTGGTACCAAAAATCCATAAGCAACTTATAGATCCACCACGTAGGCCCATTGTGGCGGGCATTGGCTCACTGATGAGTCCTACCTCACAATTTTTGGATAAAATGTTGGCCCCTTTGGTAACACAAGGCAAATCATATGTCAGGGATATTATACAATTCATTGAAAAAATCAAGGGTATCCATCAGATAGATGACAATGTCATCTTGGCAACTTGGGACGTTACTTCCCTTTACAAAGTCATCCCCCATGATATGGGGATAGACTGTGTAGGTGAAGCTTTGGCAAAGTGTAAGCAGTATAGTCACATACAACAAGAATGGCTTTTGGAGTTACTTACTTTGGTACTTACTAATAACTTCTTCCTCTTTGAAAACCACTTTTACATGCAAAAAACGGGCACAGCGATGGGGTCGAATGTGGCCCCATCCTATGCCTGTTTGGTGATGGATGCCATAGAGGAAAGGTATGTTTATACCAGTCCACTTTTTTCCAAACATTGTCTGGGGTGGTACAGCTACATAGATGATTTGTTCATCGTGTGGCGGGGCCCCTCCAGAGACACTAATGGAATTTAAACACTGCATAGAAAATGCAGTGCCCTTTCTAAAATTCAGCAGTAAGATGGATGAACAGAAAGTGGAATTCTTGGACACAATGGTATACAAAAGGGAGGGAGTATTGTCAACAGACATTTTTGTTAAAAGTACAGACAGGAACACACTCCTACACAGAGATAGCTTTCACCCTCCACGAGTCTTTCAAAGTGTCCCAAGGTCACAATTACTAAGACTGGATAGGATTGTATCAGACCCCCTGATCAGACGTGACAGGTCTGAGAGCATGAAGAGTAAATTTATCAGCAGAGGCTATGATTCTCAAGAGTTAATGACTATAGAGGAATCTCTAAAAAATTGCCCAGTCAGAGTAAACAGTAACAAAAGAAAAAACACAGGAAAAGGAGGAAGACTAAATTTTGTTAGTTCATACAACACTTTGAGTAAGAGAGTATACAATATTATAAAAAAATATTGGTATATTCTACGCGACACATGTCCAGAGATAGAGGAATTTAGAGAAGTCCCAAGGGCCTCATACAGAAAGGGCCATACGATAGGCAGAAAGTTGGTACATGCCATGTCTGAGAAATGTAGGAGTGATACTCCTAAACAATTTTTTGGAAGTCCCAAAGAAGGGACATATCCCTGTTTAGGGTGTGCACAGTGCAACAATGTAATTAAGGGGGGAGTTATATCCCACCCATATACAGGG
>NW_026511610.1:200000-254778 GCF_027579735.1 Bombina bombina
TGAACTTTAGTAATTTAGAATAGGGTAGGGCATTTTGTTATTTTGGGGGGCTTTGTTGTTTTATTAGGGGGCTTAGAGTAGGTGTAATTAGTTTAAAATTGTTGTAATATTTTTCTTATGTTTGTAGATATTTTTTTATTTTTTGTAACTTAGTTCTTTTTTATTTTTTGTACTTTAGCAAGTTTATTTGTATTTATTTGTAGGAATTGTATTTAATTAATTTATTGGTAGTGTAGTGTTAGGTTAATTGTAGGTAGTTTATTTAATTAATTTATTGATAGTGTAGTGTTAGGTTAATTGTAGGTAATTATAGGTATTTTATTTAATTAATTTATTGATAGTATAGTGTTAGTTTTAATTGTAACTTAGGTTAGGATTTATTTTACAGGTAAATTTGTAATTATTTTAACAATTTTAGCTATTAAATAGTTCTTAACTATTTAATAGCTATTGTACCTGGTTAAAATAAATACAAAGTTACCTGTAAAATAAATATTAATCCTAAAATAGCTACAATATAATTATAATTTATATTGAAGCTATATTAGGATTTATTTTACAGGTAAGTATTTAGCTTTAAATAGGAATAATTTATTTAATAAGAGTTAATTTATTTTGTTTGATTTAAATTATATTTAACTTAGGGGGGTGTTAGTGTTAGGGTTAGACTTAGCTTTAGGGGTTAATCCATTTATTAGAATAGCGGTGAGCTCCGGTCGGCAGATTAGGGGTTAATAATTGAAGTTAGGTGTCGGCGATGTTAGGGAGGGCAGATTAGGGGTTAATACTATTTATTATAGGGTTAGTGAGTCGGATTAGGGGTTAATAACTTTATTATAGTAGCGCTCAGGTCCGCTCGGCAGATTAAGGGTTACTAAGTGTAGGCAGGTGGAGGCGACGTTGTGGGGCAGATTAGGGGTTAATAAATATAATATAGGGGTCGGCTGTGTTAGGGGCAGCAGATTAGGGGTACATAAGGATAACGTAGGTGGCGGCGCTTTGCGGTCGGCAGATTAGGGGTTAATAAGTGTAGGCAGGTGGAGGCGACGTTGTGGGGGGCAGATTAGGGGTTAATAAATATAATATAGGGGTCAGCTGTGTTATGGACAGCAGATTAGGGGTACATAAGGATAACGTAGGTGGCGGTCGGCAGATTAGGGGTTAAAAAAATTTATTCGAGTGTCGGCGATGTGGGGGGACCTCGGTTTAGGGGTACATAGGTAGTTTATGGGTGTTAGTGTACTTTAGAGCACAGTAGTTAAGAGCTTTATAAACCGGCGTTAGCCCAGAAAGCTCTTAACTACTGACTTTTTCCTGCGGCTGGAGTTTTGTCGTTAGATGTCTAACGCTCACTTCAGAAACGACTCTAAATACCGGAGTTAGAAAGATCCCATTGAAAAGATAGGATACGCAAATGACGTAAGGGGATCTGCGGTATGGAAAAGTCGCGGCTGAAAAGTGAGCGTTAGACCCTATTTTGAGTGACTCCAAATACCGGCGGTAGCCTAAAACCAGCGTTAGGAGCCTCTAACGCTGGTTTTCACGGCTAACGCCAAACTCTAAATCTAGGCCTATATTTGCACAGATGAAACAATTTAGCATTAAGGATATATGTTTAACAATACATAGGCTATGAATATGAGCTAAAATACAAACTGCTCTTTAGATTTATTTACTACAGCAATCTTTTAGTACATTACCAAGATGAACACCAATCGATATCCAGTATTTCTTAATAGGAACAATCTCACCTCATATAAAATAAGTGTAATTGCAATTGATAAGAAAACGTATGGCCCACTTTGCTTATAGTTTGACTGTCTCCCACGCAACAGTTTTCAGTCAGTTTTGCAAAATCCTTAGCAGCCAGTCAGCCTCTCCTATCCTGCCTACCACTTATATTGTTTAATCATAGGTGAGAAATATGGGCGGCTCTTCGGAACCTTGTCCCTTCCCATTGGTTCATCTTGTGAATGTATGTTGTTAAGGAGAGGCATCTTTGTAACAACCAATCATCTTTTGGTTGTTATACCTGCATCACAACACTGGATTTTGTCCATCGGGGGCAGCAGACAAACAACACAGCAATACATATAACCATCCAACATTTTTAACAATTCAATATTTCTAAGAAGTGGTTATTCATCAGACCATAACTTCCTGCATCAATCACTCACAATATTAATTATAGATGGGGTAGTATCATACCATTTTTCTGATTTCCCCCATATCAAATACGTTATGTTTTCAACATTATATTATACCAAAATAATTATATTGTTAATCCCAATATCTCCCTATATAATTGTTATTTAACGTACTTTAAATTATTGCATTAATACATTTCTCTTGTTAGCATTTATATTTCATTTAGCATAACAGAAAATTTACAATTTGATATCAAACATCAATATTTTATAGTCATATCACATCAAAGTGACTTCCATACATCCATCTCACTATATTTCAAGAGATGTATTTAAAATTTTATAAACATTTAGTGCATAATCATATGATATGACTTAGTTCATCCCATGTAGGCAATCCTGTATTTATCATCTTTTAGCTCCATCTGGAAAAACAGAAATCATCTTATATATATATTTCAAACATGGTATTATTAAAATTGTTATTTAATTTATTATAATTCTGAATTGTATTTACCATGTCCATAGGTATATGTAATACAATCTGAGGCATATTTAATATGCCTCAGATTGTATTACATCAGATGCCAATGATCCGTCTTCGATGCTGCTTCCAAATCACCACCAGTCTGTACAACGCCTTCCAAGCAATCACAGAGGGTACTCTGTCAATACGCTAGAGCTCCAGGAGGCTCTCACGCTGTCAGAACGTTGCAGCTACGGAAGCCTTTGGGTAGAATAGACCTTGATCAGGGTGGTCTACTAAGATTCCATACTTTTTCTTTGGTCGGACTGTAAAATCTTTATGGCAAGTGCAAAATGGTGCTCTAGTCAAGATTCAGTATCAAAATAGTGAGCTCACATACACCAGATGACAATTCCAAAAGTTTTTTTTGGTACTGCACACATTTAGCTATTTTCGAATAGCGCAGCTGTGTCAATTACTAGTCTGCAGACTATCTGCAAACTTAGTAGTTCAATTGGTTTTGTATTAAATGTGTTTTAAGGATAGAGGGATTCCTTAAATCTATACAGCAGCTTTGTGATTTCATCGCTGAGGTCTCAACTTCTTTCTGTGTCAGCTTTCAAGCCTTTTACCTAGACAAAGCGACTACATTTTGGGTAGGAAACCCATATATGGGCATGTACCTTTGAGATTCCAGCATGCTAATTTCCATCTCATTAGGCCTTAAAAACATATCCCAGTCACTTCGTCTTCACTCACTGTATGGGGTAAAGAGTGTTCTGAAGTTTGTACTTCCAATTAAGGAGCGAATGTTGTCTTTTGAAATTTCTTTAGACATCCTGCCTGTATTTAAGTCTTGAGATGTGTATTCAAATCATGGGGGTTTTGAATCAAATCCTGACATCAGAATTGCAACCCTATTTTTATAATATCTGATAAAAATATGGTTTCATACATAAACACATTCCACTGTCCTATTTACTTATATATATATATATATATATATATATATATAATGTCATTTACCTGTACCCTGACAGTATATCAGTCTGATCCCGCCTATTATGGTCAGTCCAGTGCTGAAATACCAGGCAATACTTCTCTGAACAAGGAACACAGCAACCCCAGACGATCGTTCCGGCCTTCATTGGGCCTCGTTAGTGAGGTGTAGCTATATTCCTGTAAGCACACTGAGCAAGGAGTCCACGTCTGGTTGCCCCTTTTTCGTCTGGGGTTGCTGTGTTCCTTGTTCAGAGAGGAATTGCCTGGCATTTCAGCGCTGAACTGACCGTAATAGGCGGGATCAGACTGATATACTACAGGAAAGTTCTACTCTGTGAAAAGCATTACTGGGCTAAAAAGAAGCTGCACCCAGGTGGTAAATTGCCATAGAACAGGCTAACAATGATATTGAGCTGGTTGTTCGTTCCTGTGACTGCACTGTATTTAGTCTCCCTATGGGAAAAAGGGCCAACCAGACATGGACTCCTTGCTCAGTGTGCTTAGAGAAATACTGCTACACCTCACTGACGAGGCCCAATGAAGGCCGAAACGATCACCTGGGGTTGCTGTGTTCCTTGTTCAGAGAGGAATTGCCTGGTATTTCGGCGCTGGACTGACCGTAATAGGCGGGATCAGACTGATATACTACAGGAAAGTTCTACTCTGTGAAAAGCATTACTGGGCGACAAGAATCTGTACCCAGGTGGTAAATCGCCATAGAACAGGCTAACAATGGTATTGAGCCGGTTGTTCGTTCCTGTGAGTGCACTTCTCTGTGTGTGTGTGTGTATATATATATATATATATATATTTATATATATATATATATATATATATATATATATATATATATATATAACTGTGAAAAAAGTTATCCAGCGTACATCGCTACAGAAAAATCATAATTGAAAAGGCAACAATCACTGCTTGGAATTTGGTGGGCATAAAACTTCACATTTATTAGATTAAGTAGTTAAAAACTTCTGATACACCAGACATGTTACAGAGGAGTGTAGGTACAAACACAGCCAGGGTCTACGTCAACTGACGTGTTTTACGCCATTCTGGCACTTTCTCAAAGATCTTTGATGACGTAGACACCAGCTGTTTTTGTACCTACACTCCTCATGTAGCATGTCTGGTGTATCAGGAGTTTTTAACTACTTAATTTAATAAAGGTGAAGTTTTATGCGCACCAAATTCTAAGCAGTGATTGTTGCCTTTTCAATTATGATTTTTCTGTAGCGATGTACTCTGGATAACTTTTTTCACAGTTATTCTTACAAGTGAGCACCAGGGATCTATTCAGGTGCTGCACTTAATTTCAGCTATAGAAGGAACGGCTGCAATCCGGAGTTAACAGAAAAACAAGTAAGTGAAAGTTTTCATCCTCTTACTCGTTTCAGCTTCCTGCCTTAATCATAAACCTTGTTAACCCATTGTAACCTGCACTTTAATATATGATCTCTGCATTTCATTGGTCCTGCAGTCTCTCCTAGTAGCCAATCAAAAACTTTAGCTGAAAGTGATAGGCAATGCAATATTTCTACCAATAGTGTTAGCTTATCTCACCTATGTACAATTACCTATGCCTTTGAAGCCTAAAAGTTATACAATTGTTAGAAAAAGCACAACACACATATTCTATTTAAATACAATAAATTCATATGTAAGAAAAAAAAGAAAAAAAGAAAGAGTAGGAGAAGAAGAAAAAAAGAAAGAGAATTGCATGTTGTGATGAGAGTGGGAGGTGACAACACCGGATGGGGCGGGGCTTAGCGTTGTTATTGTCTATGTTGCACTTAATAAATTAGATGTGTTGTACAAGATGTATACTTCTATGCTCTGCAATAAAATAGCGTTGTACCTTCTATGCTGTGTCCTGCATCTCATGACATGGTGTCAGAAGTACTTGCCTGCACTTGTTTATTAATGACGATGTTGAAGTTTACCCCACCTGAGCCTTTTGATTTCTCTCAGCCTGCAGCTTGGCCCACATGGTGTCAGCGGTTTCAGCGCTTCAGGATTGCTTCCAAGCTGGACAAGGAGAGTGGTGAAGTACAAGTTAATTCTCTTTTATACTCTATGGGGAAAGATGTGGAGCCAGTGTTCAATGCTTTTACTTTCCAAGAAGGGGAAGAATTTGACTTTGAAATAGTTATGAACAAACTCAGTGCTCACATTGTGCCCAAAAGAAATGTGATTCATGAGAGAGCTTGTTTTCACAAACGTAATCAGCGTGTGGGAGAATCTGTGGAGTCATTTGTGCGCAGCCTGTATGAATTAGCTGAATTCTGTGAGTTTGTTGTTGCTAAAGAATTGCAAATCAGAGACAGAATACTCATATGAACTGCAGATGCTGAAGTCTCACTGAAGCTACAGTTAGAGTCTGATTTAAGATGGGGCTATTAGGATGGCCCGTCAGAGTGAACTAGTGAAAAAGCAAAGTGCTGATCTGAGGTCTGGGAGTGGATAAAGTGCAGCAGTTCAGGAGATCTGCAGGTGAAAGGCACAGTGTGAGTGGTAGACCAAGGGCAACAGATAGGCCCAGAAGCGGATGGGCGCAGCAGGCTCGCTGCATGCGGTGTAACCATACTCATGATCAGAATGTCATATGCCCTGTTAAAGATAAAAGATGTAGAAAATGTAACCGAAAGGCCATTTTGAAGTGGCGTGTAAAACTGAATACATTAAGGAGATGCAGGTGGATAGTGACCAGGAGGGTCAAGAAGTGTCCTTTGTAGGGTCTGTTGTTAAACGGTCTGGTTTAAACAAAGATTGGAGGGTTACCCTTACTGCAATGGGAGCCAAAGTTGCCTTCAAGATTGACACGGGAGCAGACATCACTGTTATGTCCCTTGCAGCATTCATAAAACTGTCTCGACAGCCTCAGCTGGCGAAAGTTACAGCAAAAGTTCATAGTCGTGGTGGCCACATCGATCGTGCAGGGAAATTTCTTTCTAGCTGCGAGTACAAGCAGAGGAAATTCACCATGTGGGTACATGTGATTAGAGGTCGGTGTGTTAACAACCTATTGAGCAAAAAAGCAGCCTATGGTTTAGGCCTGGAGAGAGAGATATGTGCTGCCGACACTTGAAGACCTAGCTCCGAAACTGGCTGGGGCGAAAGTTCTTCTCTACACTGGATGCTTCCCCTAGATCTCCTAGATACCTCTAGATCCAAAGTGTCGCAAACTGACTACCTTCATTACACCGGTAGGTTGGTTTTGCTTCTGCAGACTCCCCTTCAGGATATCCTCTGCTCCTGAAATCTTTCAAAGAGAGATGAGTTCTCTCCTAAGGGACCACGAGGACAGGGCAATCGTCATGGACGACATTTTAGTGAATGGGTCTACATTGGAAGAACATGATCAGCGATTGAGCTTTGTGCTGCAGACCATTAGAGAGTTCAGGCTGAAATTAAATAAGGAGAAATGCCATTTTAGAAAGGCTGAGTTATGTTACTTTGGGCATATCATCAATGGAGATGGCATCAAGCCGGACCCTGATAAAATCCTTGCTATTGAACAGATGAAAAGTCCTTCTGACGTATACGAGCTGAGACAAATATTGGTCCTTGTGAATTATGTGGGCAGGTTCCTTCCAGATTTATCCACAGTACTACACCCTATCACAGAGTTGTTGAAGAAAGATGTTGCCTGTGTCTGAGGACCTTCACAGGAAGAAGATTTTTTGCAAGTCAAGTCCCTGCTGGGGTCTGCCCCAGTGTTGGGGTTCTACGACCCTTCTAAAAAGACTGTGATTAGTGCTGATGCGAGCAGTTATGGGTTAGGGGCCGCCCTCCTGCAGCTGAATGAGAAATACGCCCAAATTGAAAAAGAGTGCCTGACTGCAGTTTGGGCCTGTGAGCGCTTCCAGCATTACCTAGTGGGTTTAGAGAAATTTAGTCTGGAAACTGACCATAAACCGCTAGTCCCTTTAATCAACTCCTATGATATTGACAAAGCACCCCTAAGATGCCAGAGACTGATGAGGCTGTTAGGTTCAACATTCAGGCAGTGCATGTGCCGGGGAAACAGCTGGTAGTGGCAGATACATTTTCCAGGCTCCCGCTGGCTGCTGCTGAAGAATCTTCAACAGAATCCGATGTGAAAGTATATGTGGATTCAGTTCTGGCATCCAAATCCATTTCGTCAGGGAAGCTAGCGCAAATAAGGAGACACGTTTAGATACAGACCTTCAAGAAGTTATTAAGTACATAAAAGAAGGTTGGCCCGAGAGCCGGGCAGACTGGATATCTTTAAGTTCTTACCAGTCAGAGAGGTTGCAGCTTACAGAACTGGATGGGTTGTTGCTGTTCCAGGGCTGCAATGTTATTCCTGTTAGCATGAGGCAGGAAATGTTAAGCAGGATTCATGATGGCCACTTGGGCATTGCAAAATGCAGAGAAAGGGCAGCTACGGCAGTATGGTGGCCTGGGATTAGTTCTGACATTGCAAGCCATGTGTCAAAATGTGCCTTTTGCCGGGAATGCCGGCCTACTCCGCTGCATGCAGGCCCATGGCAGAAAATAGCTGCTGATTTATGTGAACTGCATGTGAAAAAGTACCTAGTCATGAATGACTACTATTCCAGGTATTTGGAGATTGCAACCTTGAATGAGATCACCAGTCAACCCGTTATCCCTCGTCTCATGAGCTTGTTCACCTGGTGGGGCATACCAAAGGAGTTAGTGAGTGATAGCGGAATGCGGTTTGCTTCCATGGAGTTCAGTTCTTTCAGCAGTGAATATGATTTCATCCATTCTGCGCCAAGTCCACATTACCTGCAGGCCAATGGAATGGCTGAAAGGGCCTTTCAAACAATAAAGTTCATTTTGAAGCAATCTAGCAACCTAGCTCTCTTGGCCTATAGGGCGACTCCCATCCAAGCCACAGGTTTTAGCTCGGCACAGCTCATGCTAGGACATCAGATTCACACCACTTTACCCTCGGTGGGTGTCTTCCAGTCAACCAGCTCTGTTCCTTGGGACGAGGTCCTTAGGAGGGATGAAGAGGCAAAAAGGGGTTATCTATTCTTCTAAGACAGAAAACACTCTGTGACGCTCTTGATGGAGCTGAATATGGGGCAAAGTGTCAGAGTTAAACTGGATGATGAGAAGAAATGGAAGACGCCTGCTATGGTAATTGGACGCTCTCCAGAACCAAGGTCTTATTTAGTCCTTACTGATGGAGGGACAGTCACACGTCGAAATAGAAGACATCTTCAGCTAGTACCTGAGAGTTTGGGACTGGATGCCTCAGAGCCACCGCTGGTGGGATCCCCTGTTTTAAGAGGGGTGCCTCCTAAGATCACAGTGGGGATACTTATTTGCTTCCAGCAGACTCTCAGACTCAGTCAATTTCTTCTGTATCAGAGGACAGTTCATGTAAAATGACATCAAGTGGAAGAGTTGTGAAACTTCCAGCCCGATATCGGGATTTGCACTAAATAGAGCAGTGACCAGAAGAATGGGCAGAATAATCCCATGGTCACTGTGGACTAGGGTAGTCTACCCCGATGTTCAAGTCAGGATTGTATTTCTTGTTGTTCATATATATATTCTCTTTAGCTTGTTATTTGTTGTATACTAAACAAAACTATTTTTGTATGCTTCTTGTATACTTTGCTATTTGATGGATTCTAAAAAAAAATGTATGCTTTGTCTTTTGAAAAGGGGGAAGATGTGATGAGTGGGAGGTGACGTCACCAGATGGGGGCGGGCCTTAGGGTCGTTATTGTCTATGTTGCACTTATTGAGTTAGATGTGTTGTGCACGCTGTCTACTTCTATGCTCTGCAATAAAATAGCATTGTACCTTCTATGCTGTGTCCTGCATCTCATGACACATGTTAAATCGTTGAATGTTAATATAGCTCTAGTAATTGTGTATTAACCCAAAATGTATCTATCCTAAGTATATATATATAGTTGCAAAATGTGCAAAACAATCAAGCATATTTATTGAGAACTACTGAATGTAAAATAAAGTAAATTAAGATAAATTCTAATAGATGCTACAAATGTTAATCAGCCCCTGATACAATAGGAGATAACAAATATGGTTACATAGATAAATATCTGACTTACGAATAATAATAATATCTATAGTATTTACATTCCATGAGATATACTTAGATATTTATATACATGCTGGCTGTTATCATACTGAAATTCTTTTATATTACCAGAAGTTAATGACATCAGTTTCTATGTTCATACCTAGTGGTTGCCTGGTTGCTAACGTATAGATCCAGTAGGCCTCCTTTTTGCGTAGCTCACGCAATCTATCACCACCCCTAGGTCATTTACGAATCTGGTCTATAACCATTCATGAGAACGTACTCATGTCTTTACTATGAACATCTACAAAATACTTAGCTGCACCTGTGGCATGACTACCATGCTCAATGTCATTTATGTGTGCATGCAACTGTTCCCTTGCCTCCCTTGAGGTGTACTGTTTAGTACATGACGAGCACGTGATCACATAAATTACATGATTAGATCTACAGTTAGTGCAGTGGGAGTACACCTTTTGTGTCACACTTGATTGAAATATTTTACCAACCATCACATGCCTTACAGGTGCCTCTACCACATTTGAAGTGTCTCTTCATAGTCAACCAACTACTTTTGGGAGCCGGATTTCTTAACATTGATGGAGAGACCATGTTGCCAATGGTTACATTTCGGCATGATATGCAGAAGCAGCCATTCTTGACCTCATCCTTAAGGTCATCATCTGCTAGTTAAATGGAGAGGTTCTTACGTATAATGTTGCAAACTGCATAATATTGAGAGCTGTAGGTAGTGATAAAAGTAGGTTTATATTTGCGCTCTTTTGGGGATGTCATCCAAAAGGGCAGACCTGTCTTGTAACTTTAAATCATCAAATGCTCTTTGGATTATGCTTAGATCATAACCCCTGTGAAGAAATCTAGACCTCAGGTGCATACTTTCCTGCAGGAAGCTGTCATCATCGGAGCAATTCCTTAAATGTAGGAATTGGGCTTTAGCTATGCCATAGCTCATATGTGTTGGATGGCAGCTTCCTGCATGTAAGAGCGCATTTGATGAGATCGGTTTCCTATAGAGTGTAGTAAATTCTAAACCTACCGAGTTTGTCATTCAAAAAATCAACAAACTCTTTACTACTTTCTTCAGAACCTTGCCAAATAAATAGCAAGTCGTCAATAAATCTTTTATAACCAATAATTGATTCTGAGAATAGGTTTATATCCGTATACACATGTGTAAGCTCCCACCAGCCCATGAAGATGTTTGCATAGGCTGGGCCAAATGTCACTCCCATGGCTGTTCCTCATCATTGTAAATAAAATGTACCCCCAAACTCAAAATAATTATGGGTAAGTAAAAATTCTAAAACATTCAAAATATACAGAATCAGCTGAGTAGAATAATTATTTAGTCTGCGTAACATAAATTATACCGCTATTATACCTTTGTCATGCGGAATAGCGGAGTAAAGACTAACTACATCCACGGTTAGCCACCCCATACTTTCATCCCATGTTATATCCTCTAATAATCTCAATAGGTGTTTAGTATCCTTGAGGAATGAGGGTAGTTTGTATACTATGAGTTGTAAATAGGGACTCTAGCCAATTGGACAAGTTCTCAAACAAAAATCCAATCCCTGAAACTATTGGGAGACATTTTACTTGTATTAGTGTCTTATGGACCTTCAGGAGGTGGTGAAAGATTGATAATACTGGTTTCTCAACATATAGGTAATTAAATGTGTTGTCATCAAAAATACCCATATATTTTCCATCATCCAGCAGGTCGTATAGTTGGACTCCAACTTTCTGATGATCCAACTACTACATATGGAGCCCAACTATTCGACCTGCTGGATGATGGAAAATATATGGGTATTTTCTTTTACAATCAGCTCTTTTACTGCCCAAAGCACTAATCTAAAAAAGAAACACCCCAAAAAAAACAAAAAAAACACCTAACACTAACCCCAGGAAATCTACTTACAGTTCCTAAAGTCCGGACATCCATCTTCATCCAGGCGGCAAGAAGTCTTCATCCAGGAGGTGACATCTACATCCATCGCGGGGCATCTTCTTTCTTCATCGTGGTGTAGCGGAGCTGTGGAAGCACGGAGCTGTGAAGGCGGGGAGTGTATTTGCCGGCAGGGCAATCATCCAGCATGGAGGATCCTCTTCATACGGTCACCGCCGTACACTGAAGCTTGAATGCAAGCTACCCTTTTAAATATGGGGTACCTTGCATTCCTATTGGCTGACATTTTCAAATCAGCCAATAGGATTAGAGCTACTGAAATCCTATTGTTCTGTGAGGATATTTTTTTCTTTTTTTTTAGATTAGGGATGGGCAGTAAAAGAGTTGAATGCCCTTTTAAGGACAATGCCCATACAAATGCCCCTCTAGGGGCAATGGGTAGCTTAGGTTTTTAACAGGGTTTACTGTTAGGGGGACTTTGTATTTTTTTTAGGTAAAAGAGCTGTTTTAAAGGCCCTTTTAAGGGCTATTGGTAGTTTATTGTTAGGTTAGGGGGTGTTTTTATTTTGGGGTGGCTTTTTGTTTTTAAAGGGCTATTTGTAATATACGCCTAGATTTAGAGTTTGGCGGTAGACGTCAAAACCAGCGTTAGAGGCTCCTAACGCTGGTTTTTACCGCCCGCTGGTATTTAGAGTCAGTCAGGAAAGGGTCTAACGCTCACTTTGCAGCCGCGACTTTTCCATACCGCAGATCCCCCTACGCCAATTGCGTATCCTATCTTTTCAATGGGATCTTTCTAACGCTGGTATTTAGAGTCATGGCTGAAGTGAGCGTTAGAAATCTAATGACAAAACTCCAGCCGCAGAAAAAAACCAGGAGTTAAGAGCTTTTTGGGCTAACGCCGGTTCATAAAGCTCTTAACTACTGTGCTCTAAAGTACACTAACACCCATAAACTACCTATGTACCCCTAAACCGAGGTCCCCCCACATCGCCGCCACTATAATACATTTTTTAAACCCCTAATCTGCCGACCGCACACCGCCGCCACCTACGTTATACTTATGTACCCCTAATCTGCTGCCCCTAACACCGCCGACCCCTATATTATATTTATTAACCCCTAATCTGCCCCCCTCAACGTCGCCGACACCTACCTACACTTATTAACCCCTAATCTGCCGACTGGACCTCACCGCTATTATAATAAATGTATTAACCCCTAAAGCTAAGTCTAACCCTAACACTAACACCCCCCTAAGTTAAATATAATTTAAATCTAACGAAATAAATTAACTCTTATTAAATAAATTATTCCTATTTAAAGCTAAATACTTACCTGTAAAATAAATCCTAATATAGCTACAATATAAATTATAATTATATTGTAGCTATTTTAGGATTAATATTTATTTTACAGGTAACTTTGTATTTATTTTAACCAGGTACAATAGCTATTAAATAGTTAAGAACTATTTAATAGCTAAAATAGTTAAAATAATTACAAATTTACCTGTAAAATAAATCCTAACCTAAGCTTTACGCTCCTTTATTGCCGGTGTTATGCTTTTTATTAGTTGGCTCTCCCCATTGATGTCTATGGGGAAATCGTGCACGAGCATGTAAAACCAGCTCCAAGCAGCGCTGTTATTTGTGTGCAGTATGGAGCTCAATTTTGCTCAATGCTCACATATTGCCTGCTAATGCCGGGTTTATGAAAACCTGTAATAGCAGCGCTATAGGGAGGTGAGAGGTGGTATTAACTTGCAAGTTAGCACTGAGTCGCTCATAACGCAAAACTAATAATCTAGCCGTTTGACTGTTAAATGTTCTTTCCAGAGGCTTGATATGCGAATGAGCCTATTATGTATCAATTTACTAAATTCCCTACCACATGTACTTTTGAACTTCTGAATAATATTTGTTAAATTGAATGTTACATTCGAAATTTCAAATGTGGATATTCGATCTAATTATCAACATTCAAAAAACGGGGTTTTATATCTTTAATATTTATATGCAATGGTAAATAACCAGCTATAAGGTTAGGGAAAATATCTAGTCTGCTTTAAAAATAGCAGATATATACTTATAAAATTCATTTGGTCCTGTGGACATTCGTTTTGGACAATTGAATGTTGATAAGAATAAAAATCCATTAAAAATGCTGTAATCAAATTTTATTTCCATTTTTTGAATGTTACTTGTTTTTTAATGTTGATAATTAGATCGAATGTCCACATTTGAAATTTCGAATGTAACATTCAATTTAACAAATATTATTCAGAAGTTCAAAAGTTCATCTTGTAGGGAATTTAGTAAATTGATACATAATAGATACAAAAATATCAATTCAAATGTTTCTATTTAGAATATTGCATAATTCAAGTATTACATTTAAAGAGAGCATTGGAAATACTATTACATTAAATCAGAGGTTTTCAAAGTCTCAAAGGGAAACTAAACCCAATTATTCAGATACAGCAGCAATTTTTTTTTTTTTAAAGTAATTTTTATTGAGGTTAAGCATGTGAAACAATAGACAAATTACAATACAAGAATCATATACAGTGCATATAAAAGAGAAAAAAAAGAAGCATGTCAATCGTCTTGCCTCAGTTTATTTTCTTATCTGTTGCGACACATTTATGCAATATACTAATAGTAAACCTCACATTTTCTATAATTTCCTAATCTATGTAATAGCATAAAAAGAATAACCATTTAGTAATGCGCAATATATAGATAATATATAGAATATAAACTTGTTAAGCTTTTAATCTTTTGAAATCCCACAATATGTAATAGGCAAATAGCAAATTGTGGCTTACTATATATAGAAACTGAAGATGTCAAAGAGAGTGTACTTGAGTCACCTGATTTTGGGTAGTTAAGGGAGTGTTAATTTGATTGCGGTATGTTTCGAGGGAAACCGCGCAAGAATGCTCTAGCATGATCACGTTACTAGAGTTCTATATATATATATATATATATAAGGGGGTGGGGCAGAGAATAATTCCGATTATCCTAGCTTTGTGAAGGAATAATCTAGATTTTATTAAAGAGACAGAGAGGAATATTTTGCTTTATCTTTTCCTTTACTGCTCATACAGCATTTTAACGAATACATATAATGTAAAGGAAAACAATACAGACATATGGTAAAAACAGAAAACTGAAAAAGAAATATTATATATTTTAACGTTACATTTTAGCATTTGAATTTGTTTGTAAATATTGCACTATTTTAGTATCAATTTAAGAACAAGATTATATAATGAGCACAGCGGTAGAACAATCTTTTGGGGATTGTCCATCTAGACACAGTAGACAGAGATCATATAATCTATTGAATAACATTAGTCCCACCGAGGAAAATGTTGGAACAGATATTTATCCGATAGACCTGTTCAGAGATTTAGAAAAGCTAATAAATAGTGATGTGAAAGAATGGCAGGATATTTTACTTCTTGACAACTATGTGTTGCATGAGGTTGTACCTAGGGGTCTAAGAATTTACAAATATCCTGCTTTTGATTTGGAAGAGGTTGAATTCACCACAGAATGGGAAAAAGCCCTCCAAGACTGCTCTATGGCACTATTAAAGATACTCATCAGATACAGGGAACACAAACTGAGTAAAGTGAGTGTAGCTATAGAAGCCATTTTGCCTAAAATTCAACAGTTTAAAAGTGAAGATAGGTGTAAGAAGCTAAATGATCATATACAGGAACGCAACACTAAACTAAGTAAAGAAATGGCCCAAACAAAATTAAAAAAAACTACGTAGGGATTTAGAGGACTATAAAAATAATCAAGTCCATACATACAATAAGGATAAGAGAGTTATGAAACCAAATATTGTATCAGAGAGGAGAACGTATAATGAGCAAAAAGCCCTTGCAGAATTTAATCAGGCAGCTTCTTATAATAATAGAGCACCTGATGAACCTCTACCCTCTAATAAGAAGAAACAGGGACAACATTATACAAACTATTATAACAAGAACAAGATACGCCAGAATACATACACACATCCCCACTTTCATGATAATCATGCTAATTTTAAACAAAACAGAGTCTCATTTCAACACGACAAATGGTATTGCAACGGAAGCTTCTTTTGTACTTGGAGAGGACTGCAGGCCAGCCTCCTCCCCACCGACTATGGACCCAGGAACTTGAGGGGATTCTATGATTTGGGAGGCGGGTTCCCAGGGTACATTTGGAGTACTTTTACCCTGGATTCAGGTTTACACAGTTTCCATGAATTTCCAGAGACTATGAGGACTGGAGGGAACTTATACAGAGTTGGGATTCCTGTGTTTTGTTGGAGTATACAGTGACAGCCCAATTCAGTATTGACTGCTCCAACCACCCCACCCCCCTAGACTCAGAATGTTTGAGCTTATTGCAACCTCCTGCTGTTATGTGTCTGCATATCTTGTCTTGGTGTACAGTGTCTGTTATTTTGTGAATCATCTATTGTCCTTTTGTAAGTCAGGATGTGATTAGAATCTTGTTTAACTAACCATTGTCTGATGTTTGTCTCATATAATATTTGTTTCTATTGATTATGTGGTGACAACCCCCTTTTGTTGGAAATTTATAAAAGCTATGTTTTCTGTGCAATAAAGCAGTTCCTATTTTGACCCTCAAGCATTCAGTCTTGGCTAATGTTCTTGGGGGTAGCTATAACTACTAGCAGCGGCCGTTATTCTAATAGCGGCAGGTATCCAGTGGAGGTTCATGGGTTGGCGTTTGGTGGGAGGAAGCTGACTTTAGCGGGTATACACAGTCTGGTGTACCGAGACCCACTACAGGTATAAACCATATAAAGGGAACCAGCACAACAAAGGAAATCAATACAACACATTTAAAGGACAGCATGTAGCTCATAAGAATTCCAAATCATACAATATTTCTGAACATAATCACACGAATAACAAAAATCGCAATTATTGTTTTGAACATAAGAGAATTTGGGAAGGGAAAGTGGAAACAAGTATTTCTCACCACTTGGGAGTGGCCCCTGTTTCCAACCAATATGAAATACTAGAAGATTAAAATTATAATAATGATGAACACTCAAATTGGAACATTCAGGGAGCTAAACCTAGAACAGACTATTATAAAACTACACATGCTCCCCATTGGGGCACTTGAGAACAAAGGGAAAGAAATGAGCGTACAAGCACCAGTGAACAAAGTCATATTTTAGAACCCAGAGTCAGACCAGGGCATCATACTTCAGCCAATATGACACCTCAAAAAAAAAAAAAGAAGCAAGGAACTAGAAGAGGACGAAGTGTTCAGAGAGCAAGATACAAGAAGGAAATATTAGAAAAGAACAAAGATAACATATACGATCTTACAAAGAGAAAATGAAACAGCCTAGAAATTAAGTTTCTTGCTAAAGGTCTTCACTTTGTCCTAAAAACAGCTCCAAATAAGTTTGAAACATGTATGGATCTTCAAAAATATATCCGGAAATGACATTGAAAGATACTTTATTAAACAACAACCATGTCTACCCCCAATAAGAGGAGCTAGCATCTCTCTTGATATCAATGACCTAGATAGTCTGTGAACACTGGAAAATTTGAAAGAAAATATTACTACACAGTCTCCAGATTCTTTAGATCACTCTGAAATTCCTCTCTCTCTCTTAGTATTTATGAAGATGATGTGGAAATTGAAAGACAAGATGGAGACCCCATAGTACATACTTCATTTAAAAGACCTTCCACGTTCTTTCCAGTGGGAGCACAAGGTGAATTTATAAAGGTTTTTAACAAATTAGTAAGTAGTGATCTCAATAAGATCTGGGAGCAGAACAATGGTAAATCGGTCAATAAATTTAATGACAATCTATCAATCGAAGATAGAAAGACTCTGTCTATTTTAAAAAAGGACACTGACTTAATCATTAGATCTGCAGATAAAGGGAGTGGAGTCATAGCGCAAGATAGGGCAGACTATTTTAAAGAGGCCCATAGAATTTTAAATGATAAAAAAAGTATAAAAAGATCAATTTCGATCCAACCAATACTTACATCAAAATATTACAGGAAATTCTGATGAAAGCAAAATCTAACAATATTATTAATAATGATGAATACCATTTCATATTAGAAAGAAACACTAGTGTTCCTACTTTCTATTATCTCCCGAAGGTCCACAAAGCCCTAATCGACCCCCCGGGAAGACCCATCATTTCGGGTATAGGATCCTTAACAAGCAATTTGTCAACATACATAGATCATTTTTTGCAGCCACTGGTTAGGAATACAAAGTCCTTCATAAAAGACACCACACAAACTATAAGGATATTTGAAGGCATAAAATGAGGTGACACATATAGGTGGATTACATGTGACGTTGCAGCATTATATACATGTATACCTCACAGTCTGGGAGTGAAGGCAATAGAGGAAAATATGAATAAAAGTTCTCTCTCAAAATCACACATCAATTTTATCTTAGCGGGTATAGAATTTATTCTATCTCATAATTATTTTCAATTTGATTCACAATTCTTTGTTCAAACTCAAGGTATTGCGACGGGAATGACCTTCGCCCCATCATACGCTAACCTTTACATGGACAAATTTGAGAATGATTATATTTGGGAACATAATCCATTTGCTGATCATCTAGTACGGTACTATAGATATATAGATGATATCATCATTATCTGGCAGGGACCAGAAGATCTAGTGAACCACTTTATAACACACATAAACAATAACTCTATGAACCTAAAATTCACCAGTACAAAAAAACTAAATAGAATTTATAGATTTGCTACTTTATGTGGACCAAGATAGCAAGGTTGCAGTTAAAAATTATAGGAAGCCCACAGATAAGAATGGCTTCCTACATGCTAAAAGTGGCCATCTACCAAGGTGGAAAAATAAAGTACCTTTAGTACAATACCAAAGGATAAAAAGAAATTGTACCCACCAATCAGACTACCAAAATGAGGCTCAAGTATTAGATAAAAGGCTTTTTAGAAACAGGATACAATCAATACCTAATTGAGGATGTCAAAAATAGAGTTTCCATTATGAATAGGTCAGATATCCTTATTCCTACTAAGAATAAAAACAAAATAAACACATTAGATGATGTAAGGTTTATTACAACGTATAGCCAGGGAAGTAAAGATATAGAAAATATTCTAAAGAAACATTGGAGTGTACGTATCAATGATCCTGTTTTAGGTAAGATACTACCTCCAAGACCCTCAGTAGTTTTTAAAAAGAATAAGGATCTTAAAAATATTTTAGCCCCCTCTAAACTAAGGTCTAACAATTAAACTCATACTACGAGCAATCCTAGCACAAATTGGCTTACAAGACAGAATGGAGCATGGCCTTGTAATCATAACAAGTGCGGTATGTGCAAACATATAACTAAGTGGGATACTTTCAATGACACTAACAATACTAAAGTATTTAAGATTAAACATAAATTTACATATGCGGTGTACCTACTCACATGTTAAAGTAAATGTTCCTATATAGGAAGAACAAAAAGAAAGGCTAAAACGAGGTTTTGTGAACATTGGAATAACGTTAAAAACAAACTAGAAACACACAGCGTAGCAGAACACTTTAAGATATATCATAACTCCAATCCCTGTAGTTTAAAAATCATGGTATTTGACTGGGTAGCACCTAATAGCATCAATAAACGACTAAAGACACTCAGACAAAAAGAAACATATTGGATCCATGAACTTAACACTCTAAATACAGCGAATAAGAAGGGGTTAAACATAGACTTGGATCTACAGGCCTTTATGTAACAGAGCAATCGTGAAGATAAGTTCAGTATCACTAGGTAGCCATTAGTTGTAGATATAATAAACGTATCCACAATAATGCAGACACATGAGTTATAGGTCTAAGATTTATTGCACTCTAGCTTCTTTATGTATTATGAACACATATGTGACTGTCACAATAGTGAAATGTCAGTACTACTTGTATTTTTTAGTTAGAGCTTTTTTTTAGTTCAGTGCAATTTGAAGGATTTTTATGCCAGCGTATTTTATATATGTTTTTTCTGTTTACTTAGTATACGGTGGTATAGATTTATAATAGATGTGATATCATACTCACTTGTATATTTTTATAATATTGAGAGGAGCGATAAGTATAATCAATTGTTTTTCAAGTTGGGGCAGGCTCTCACCAGACCAGTCCCCTCTGATTGGATGCCCTCTAGCCAATCAGGACCCAGCATGAAAACCGGGAGTTTTACAAAACTGACTTTTTAAGATCAGAGCTCAGTAGCTCTGTAAACTTGCCTCTTGAAAAAGTCTGGGTGCCACCAGATAAAACGCGTTGAAGACAACGTGTCATTGCAGCAACGCCAGCCAGTCAGTCTTCAAACAGTGAACTAGCCCCATAAGCAGTCCGTACACCAGATTGGTGACTGTAGGAAGGATCACAGTAGGAGCTTTGGAGTTCAAGAGAGACTCGGTCTGGCAGAGGAGCTGTACATAGTGACACTATTACTAACTGCTTACACTTATTTTAAATTCTGTACGTGCATTTTATTTTTGCGCTATTTAATTGTTAATAAAACTTGTACCCTTAGAGGTCCGTTTGTGGGCGCTTGTGTTTTTTCTTTTTCAGTTTCACATCACAAGCACTTTCTACAGGAAATCTCCCACAACACAAAGCATCAGCCCCTAAAGATATACCACACTGGGGACTCTGAGGATTCTACAAGGCGGATTTAAAGATCATTGTAATAATATATACTGTCTTGTATTTCAAGCCCTAACATGTCCCCATATACAAGGTTTGTGTTTTTTCCTACACATTCAGGATTACAATTACAATTGTTCAGAGCATACACCAGTATATGTGTGCATATATGACTGTGGACATTTTCAGTTCTGTGTCTTTGATACATTGTATCTGAGAGTCCACAATACATTAATCTATTTCAAATGATATAATATTACTATATTGGATGGGGTTGGGGTTTTGTGTGGATCTGTGTGAGTGCATCTTTGATCTTCTCCCACCATTTGTTGTGCATTATCAGACAGTGTCTGAATTTATGTGTAATCATTAAAATATTTTGTTACATTCAATACTGGCTGGGATTACTTAATATTATATAATTATTGAGTTGAGGACCAGACTCCATCCCGTGCCGGAGCAATTTTGATACTGTTGGGGTGGTGCTGTCACCTTGTTATTATAGGATATAATATTACTGTTACAGTGAAATTATTTAGAGTTATAAGACTCAAATTTATATATAAGAGGGTAGCGCAACAGTTTCCATTTTTTTTATATGGTAAAAACAAAAGACCAATGAGAACACAGTATGAATGGTCAGTTGAAGAAGAGGCCAATCAGAACAGACCAAATGACCATAAACAGCCCAATATTATCCCAATCTTCCTCTTTGAACTTTGATGCAAATAGGAAAATCATGATAAATGAAACAAGAAAAACAAGTCCCAATATAGATAAACTGAGAAAAACTTTCCAACAGGAACCAAGTATATGTTGATTCTCTCTGAATCCTGCAATCTTGCTTGAAGAAAATGCTGAGCTTGATTGGAGAAAAACATTAAAGCCAGAACAGGAACTGTAATCCTCCTTAGAACCCTGGATTATTAGGGTTCGGCACTGAAAAATATATTAGAAAATATAAAATATCTATCTAGAAAACATGAATATAATTAAACAAACAGGGAGGATAAATTAAACAAGAGGAGGGAACATACTCGTCTCTGTCTCTTTAATAAAATCTAGATTATTCCTTCACAAAGCTAAGATGTTATTACAAGGACAGAGACTCCTATTTTGCTAGTTTAAAGCAAAAGTAACATGACATAAATAAAATGAAACTAAATGAAACTAAATTAAATTAAATCATGAAACCAGCTGATACGGAATAGAATGAATTGGTTTAAAATAAAATTGTCTAAACGTTTTATCAGATGACCAATCTGCAGCATTTAAAATGTCTTGGAGCAAAAGAGATTTACAAAATGCCTTTGAAGCAGAAGCTCCTCTAATGGAATCAGGAGAACAAGTTTTATCCACACCAGCTTGAACCATGACCCATTTAACCCATCTACTAATAGTAGGAGAGGGAACTGGTAAATGAGGAACAGCGTAAGAAATAAGTAATTGGTTGGAAGAAGGAAGCCTGAAGGGAAGAGTTCTTTTTTCATATTCTTTTTAACAAAGAACTACACATAACTTAGGAAATTCCGGGAAATAATGATAAAAAATAGAAGTAGAAAGAGTCTTGGTTCTACGAGAAATAGAAAATACTACCCCTTGAGGGGAAAAAAATCTTAGAATTAAAATAAATGGCTTTAACATCAGAAACCCTTTTGAAAGACAAAAGACATAATAAAGTAGTTAGTTTTGCGGTAAGTTGTTTAAAGGAAAGAAAATGATTATTTAGCCAATTTTTAAAAAGGGAAAAAAACTAATCAACATCCAAAAAAGATGAATATCTAGAAGAAGGAGGACGTTTAAAACAAATGGATTTCATGAGTCTACAAATGACCAAATTCTGACCTATTGGATTATTATTTAGCTTCTTCTGAAAGACCGACGCCTGGCCAGGAACCCCTAAAACCATCCAGGCAACGAGTTGTAATTTGCCTTGAAGAATGAGATTGTGAAATACTCCGTTGGGATCTGTAAGAAGATTCGGTTGAACTGGAAGCAAGATTGGAGGAAGGTAAGACATCTCCAGAAGAAGAGGGTACCAGACTTGAGTTGGCCAAAACGGGGTAATTATTAGAAGGGAGATCAAATGTCTCTTGACAAAAAGGAGAGTCCTGAGAATCATCAGAAAAGGAGGGAAAGCATAATCTCCTTGAACTGGCCATGTTAGAAGAAAAACATCCATGGCTAGAGAAATAAGGGAAGACCTGATAATTCAGATGAGATGCAAAAAGATCTATTACAAAAGGACCTCTTAGTTCAATCTTCTGAAAAATTACAAGATTCAATTTCCAATCACTGTAATATATATCGAACCCCAATCTGCAAATTGGTTGTTGAGACCAGGAATATATTCTGCTTGAACCAAGATATTTTGAGCAAGACAATAATGAATGAAAATACTTGTTAAATCTGATAAAGATTTTGAAGTCATTCCTCCACGATGATTGATATAATGGACTGCTGAAATGTTGTCCATATGAAGTAAAATAGAGATAGGATGATTGCATTTGACAAAACTTTTCACTGCAAACGCTCCTGCAAGAAGTTCTAAACAGTTGATATGAAGAAATTTCTCTGTCTGAGACCATTTCCCACCAGTGATAGAAGAACCACATCTTGCACCCCAACCAGAATTGCTTGCATCGGATTCTATTATTAAATCCGGAGTATTGCCGAAAATTGCTTTGCCATTCCAGGTTTCTATGTTGAGAAGCCAACAATTCAGTTCTTCTGTTGCTTCTTCCAACAGGGAAATCATGTGTTGGTAAGAGAAACCTTTCCGAAGATTATAAATCTTCTATCTCTGAAGAGCCCTGTAATGAAGAAGCACAGGAAAAATAGCTTGGATAGATGAAGACAGGAGACCTATAATTCGAGCTAAAAGGCGAATAGGGAAACTGTCTTTGGATAGAATATAAGAAATCTCTTTCTTTATTCTTTTTATCTTGTCTAGAGGTAAACTGAGAGTTTTTGTCAAGGTATCTATGTTGAAACCCAAGAAAGTCAGAATCTGAGAAGGAATAAGAGAAGACTTCTTGAAATTTATAATGAAACCTAGAGATTGAAGGAGATGAATAGAAATATTCAAATGTTCCTTGAGAATTGATGGAGATTGATGAATAATTAGAATATCATCCAGATAAATAATGAGACGAATTTCTCTTTTGCAAAGTCAAGCAACAACAGGCCTGAAAATCTTTGTAAATGCTCAAGGAGCAGATGAAAGACCAAAAGGAAGGCAAGTGAACTGCCAAAGGTTGTGTTTCCAGAAAAATCTTAAATATTTCTAAAAATCTAAATGAATTGGGACTGCAAGATAAGCATCTTTCAAATCTAATCTGACTAACCAATCTTTGTTGTAAAGGCAATACCTTAAAAGATGAATGCCTTTCATCTTGAAATGATTGTAAACTAGAAAATTACTCAGATACCTTAGATTTATTACTGGATGGAAAGAACCTTCTTTCTTTTTCACTAGAAACATATTGCTTATGAAATAATTTTCTTTGGAGTAAACAATTTCTATGGCTTGTTTTGAAATTAGATCCAAAATTTAGATCAAGATTTTGGTCTTCTTTTGAAAACGTTATTGGTATGGGAAAGAATTCCTGGAAAGGAAGGTGAATAAAGTCTAGAAAGGCCAGAAACCGCTTGTAAAACCCAAGGATCAGCCATAATTTTTTGCCACTCTGAAATAAAAAGAGCTAGTCTGCCCCCAATTCTTTGATGGGAAAAATTTGTGAAAGAAGAGGTGAGAAAACTTACTCTGGAAGGGTCTTCTAGATGATCTGTTTTGATATGATCTGAAATTTCTGGATGGTTGATATCTTGATCTTGATGGGAAGAAAAAGGTAAATGAGGAATTTTGGAGAACAAAGTTTTGGAAATGAGACCTTGAATTGGGGGGGAGCGGCTGGAAAAGTGGTCTCTTCCTTTCCCAGCCCTTCCCAAAATTCTCTGAGGCTGTTGGAACTGGTTGAAAATCTTTTTGGTGTTGGATTTAATTTTATTTAAGGAGTTAAACGTGTTAACATATGAGCTTAATTCTTTAAGACCAGAGGCTCCAAAAAGCAAACCATCAGCTTGAGGACCCATTTCAGTGGAAGCAAAGTCCATAATGTTAGTGTCAATACACCTAAGAATTAATCGTCTCCTCTGAGAGGCAATGTCCATCATCGGGCTGAAGAGGTCCATCATCCGGCTGAAGTCTTGATCCAAGCGGGGGCTGAAGAGGTCCATCATCTGGCTGAAGTCTTCTATCAAGTGGCATTTTCAATCTTCTTTCTTCCGGATCCATCTTCATCCCGCCGACGCGGAACATCCATCCTGGCCGACGACTTCCCGACGAATGACGGTTCCTTTAGGGGACGTCATCCAAGATGGCGTCCCTTGCATTCCGATTGGCTGATAGGATTCTATCAGCAAATTGGAATTAAGGTAGGAAAATTCTGATTGGCTGATGGAATCAGCCAATCAGATTCAAGTTCAATCCGATTGGCTGATCCAATCAGCCAATCATATTGAGCTTGCATTCTATTGGCTGATCGGAACAGCCAATAGAGTGCGAGCTCACTCTGATTGGCTGATTGGATCATTCGAGGGATGCCATCTTGGATGACGGGCCTCTTCAGCCCCCGCTTGGATCAAAACTTCAGCCGGATGATGGACCTCTTCAGCCCGATGATGGACCTCTTCATCCCCCGCATGGATCAAGACTTCAGCCGGATGATGGACCTCTTCAGCCCGATGATGGACCTCTTCAGCCCCTGCTTGGGCTTGGATGAAGAATTCGGAGCCTCTTCTGGACGGATCGGTGATACCCGGCGTGGTGAAGATAAGGTAGGGAGATCTTCAGGGGCTTAGTGTTAGGTTTATTTAAGGGGGTTTGGGTTAGATTAGGGGTATGTGGGTGGTGGGTTGTAATGTTGGGGGGGTATTGTATGTTTTTTTTTTACAGGCAAAAGAGCAGAATTCTTTGGGGCATGCCCCGCAAAAGGCCCTTTTAAGGGCTGGTAAGGTAAAAGAGCTTTTCAATTTTTATTTTAGAATAGGGTAGGGCATTTTTTTATTTTGGGGGGCTTTGTTATTTTATTAGGGGGCTTAGAGTAGGTGTACTTAGCTTAAAATTGTTGTAATATTTTTATAATGTTTGTAAATTATTTTTTTATTTTTTGTAACTTAGTTCTTTTTTTTTATTTTTTGTACTTTAGTTAGTTTATTTAATTGTATTTATTTGTAGGTATTTGTATGTAATTAATTTATTGATAGTGTAGTGTTAGGTTTAATTGTAGATAATTGTAGGTATTTTATTTAATTAATTTATTGATAGTGTAGTGTTAGGTGTATTTGTAACTTAGGTTAGGATTTATTTTACAGGTAATTTTGTAATTATTTTAACTAGGTAGCTATTAAATAGTTATTAACTATTTAATAGCTATTGTACCTAGTTAAAATAAATACAAAGTTGCCTGTAAAATAAATATTAATCCTAAAATAGCTACAATATAATTATAATTTATATTGTAGCTATATTAGGATTTATTTTACAGATAAGTATTTAGCTTTAAATAGGATTAATTTATTTAATAAGATTTATTTTATTTCGTTAGATTTAAATTATATTTAAGTTAAGGGGTTGTTAGTGTTAGGGTTAGACTTAGCTCTAGGGGTTAATACATTTATTATAGTAGAGGTGAGGTCCGGTCAGCAGATTAGGGGTTAATAATTGTAGGTAGGTGGTGGCGACGTTGGGGGCAGCAGATTAGGGGTTAATAAATATAATATAGGGGTCGGCGGTGTTAGGGGCAGCAGATTAGGGGTACATAGGGATAATGTAGGTTGCGGTGGTGTGTGCGGTCGGCAGATTAGGGGTTAAAAAATTTTAATAGAGTGGCAGCGATGTGGGGGGACCTCGGTTTAGGGGTACATAGTTAGTTTATGGGTGTTAGTGTACTTTAGAGCACAGTAGTTAAGAGCTTTATGAACCGGCGTTAGCCCAGAAAGCTCTTAACTCCTGGCTTTTCTCTGCGGCTGGAGTCTTGTCATTAGATTTCTAACGCTCACTTCAGCCAAGACTCTAAATACCAGCGTTAGAAAGTTCCCATTGAAAAGATAGGATACGCAATTGGCGTAAGGGGATCTGCGGTATGGAAAATTCGCGGCTGCAAAGTGAGCGTTAGAACCTTTCCTGACTGACTCTAAATACCAGCGGTAGCCCAAAACCAGCGTTAGGACCCCCTAACACTGGTTTTGACGGCTAACGCAGAACTCTAAATCTAGGCATAAGTTACGTGCGTTAAAACAAGGAAAAAGCAATGTAGAAGAATTTATTACTGATTTCCAGATGTGGGACACTGACTCACAATGGAATCAGATAAGTCTCAAGAATCAGTTTAGATTGGGCTTATATGAAGACCTTAAGGATGAAATATCCAGATTAGAGATGCCAGATACCTTAGAGGGCCTAATAAAACGATCAACTACCATCGACAGAAGATTAAGAGAAAGAAAAGCAGAAAGATTATACTCTGACTATACACCCAAAAGATTTAGTTCCTATAATCCTGACAAATCAACATCAGGAGGAAAAAATTAGACGTTGTCTAGCAAATCTATGCTTATACTGTGCAAGTAAAGATCATACCGTCTCCGTCTGCCCCCTATTGAATAAACAAAAGAAGGGTAGGATTCTTTCTATAAGTGCTTCCTCACCTATAATCAAATCCACTCAACTTACACTCTCTGTCATTACAGTGGGATCAGCATCATGTCAAGACTGAAGCCATAATAGACTCAGGATCTTTCGGGTTATTCATAGATGCTGAATATGTAAAACATAATAAAATTCCAACCCTGACAAAATCAGACCCATTATTTGTGAAAGTTATTGATGGCACTTTCATACTAAAAAGGTCCAATCACACACACCACACCATTCCACTTCTTCTGAGTACTCAAAATGGCCATACTGAACACAGGGAGTGCAGAATTATTAGGCAAGTTGTATTTTTGAGGATTAATTTTATTATTGAACAACCATGTTCTCAATGAACCCAAAAAAACTCATTAATATCAAAGCTGAATAGTTTTGGAAGTAGTTTTTAGTTTGCTCTGAGCAGGCGGACAGGAATCCCCGGAAATCAACCCGATCGCATACGATCGGGTTGATTGACACCTCCCTGCTGGCGGCCGATTGGCCGCGAGTCAGCAGGGGGCGGCGTTGCACCAGCAGCTCTTGTGAGCTGCTGGTGCAATGTTAAATGCGGAGAGCGTATTGCTCTCCGCATTTAGCGAGGTCTTGCGGACCTGATCCGCAGTGTCGGATCAGGTCCGCAAGCCCTTTGATAAATGGGCCCCCATATGTCAAAGCAGATGCTTTATCACGTTTACATGAGACGTACATTACCACATAAAATCCTATACCTATTATTCCTCCAAGTAAAATCATAGCTGCTATAAGCCCTATTGAAAAAGAGATTCTTCTGGCAATAAAATAGAATCTTTACCTTCTGACGTGGTTCTAGAAAAAGCATCAAATGGATTATATTAACATAAAGACTTGATTTATGTCCCTCTAACAATTATAGATTCTATACTGACACATTTTGATTATGCACCCTTATCAGGTCATCCAGGCATCTGTAAAACTTCAGATTTAATTAGAAGATATTTTTGGTGGCCTCATATGAAGGAAACAATTTATCACTATATTATGTCTTGCGAATCATGCACAAGGAATGAGATTGAACATAAAAAAACCTGTAGGTTATTTAAATCTGATACCTATTCCAGAGATTCCATGGTCAACTGTATCAATGGATTTTATCGTTGACTTACCACTTTCTCAGAAATATAATACCATTCTTGTAGTTGTGGATCATTAAACTAAATTAGCTCACTTTATGCCACTTAAACATTTACCAACTGCAAAAGAAACTGCTGATGATTTTCTAACCCATATAGTTAAACTACATGGTCTCCCAAATACCATAATAACAGATCGAGGAACACAGTTCACTTCTCATTTCTGGAAGACTTTATGTAAAATTTTGAAAATTGATTCAAGATTGTCAACATCATATCATCTGCAAACTAATGGACTCACAGAGAGGATCAATCAAATACTTGAACAATACCTTAGATGCTATGTTTGTCATTTACAGGATGATTGGTATTCTTACTTAGCTATGGCCGAATTTTCCTGTAACAACTCCATCTTTAGCTCAAACAAAATTTCACCCTTTTATGCAACTTATGGTTATCATCCAAAAACCATAACTTTAACCCCCTCAAACAGAAACTCGCCTGCAGCTGTTGACTATACCATTAACTAAAAACTGGCAATGGATTCTCTGAAAAAAACATCTAAAGAGGCAAAATCTAACCAAAAATATTACTATGATTTACATCATAGACCAAGCCCGGATTATAAATTGGGAGATCTTGTTTGGTTGTCTACCAAACATTTAAGATTAGACATTCCTTCTAAGAAGCTTGGTTGTCAATTAATTGGTCCATTTCCAATTAAGCGTATCATAAATCCATCCACTCTGGTATTAGATCTACGAATGAACTATAAAATAGACCCATCATTTCATGTCTCGCTTCTGAAACCTCATGTCCCTAACATACACTCAAATAGTAGAAATCAACCTCCTCCTCCAGTGCAATTTATTGATCATGAAGAATTTATAGTGGAGGCTGTTTTGGATTCACATCTTAGAAGAGAGGAAAACTTGAATATCTTTTACAGTGGAAGGGTTTCGGACCAGAAGAGGACTCATGGTTGCCAAGTAATCATATTAATGCACCCAGGATGCTCAGAAAATTCCATTCTGGATACCCTCATAAACCACAAAGTGAATCCTTGGAGAGGATTCCTTGAGAAGTAAGGAATATCCCCTTTAAGGAGTTTCCCTCTTAAGATATCCATACCTTTTCACAATGTTCCTCCCCCTTCTCACCCTATAAACAGTCACTTCCTATTTTCCTCTTTGCTTGAATATTTTGTCATACATTGATAAGAAGGTACTCATCTCTCAAGAGGAATCTTCACTTATTTCAAGCTCTGCACGATATATATTTTTGTGCAAACTTCTAGGAAACTCCGTGTTTAACAGAACTCCTTTTCAGACCAACCTCCTAGCGTGACGTCAGACGCCAAAGACTGTCAGATCCATCATTGTGTCATTTTTCTCACCTTAGTTTCAGGTTAACGGATTAACGGAATTTAGTGCTTCATTCAAGTCTCCTAAGAGTTTCACGCAAGTATCAAGTTTATTATACATAATACTTTGTATTTAAGAAATAACTTGTTCATACTGCTACAGACTGCCTTAGGTGTTAATAACTGTGTTTGCAATTTCATACTGGACTTCCTTCACTTTACTACCGCTCAGTTAACTGAAGTAAATGCTTTGCACAAATTGACTGAGCTAATTCCCTTTCACTCTAGGCTTGCATATAACGGACTACCTTTGCATATTATCTGCTAAATTACGAGTTTTGTCGGTAAAATCTTGCGTTGCTAACGAGCCTTTTTTTCCAGCGCTCACTTTAAACAACGCTGGTATTACAAGTTTTCTGAATGGCTGCGTTAGCCTCAGAAAAGTGAGCGTTGAGCAAATTTAGCGCCACTTCTCACTGTAATACCAGCGTTGCTTACGGTAGCGTTAAGCTGGCTAAAACGTGCTCATGCACGATCTCACCATAAGAAACAATGGGGCTGAGACAGCTGAAGAAAAACCTAACACCTGCAAAAAAGCAGCGTTCAGCTCCTAACGCAGCCCCATTGTTTCCCATGGGAAAATACTTTCTAAGTCTACACCTAACACCCTAACATGAACCCCGAGTCTAAACACCCTAACCTTACAGTTATTAACCCCTAATCTGCGTCCCCAACATCCTCACCACCTGCATTATATTATTAACCCCTAATCTGCCGCTCCGGACACCGCCGCCACCTACATTATACCTATGAACCCCTAATCTGCTGCCCCTAACATCTCCAACACCTACATTATAGTTATTAACCCCTAATCTGCCGCCCCCAACGTCGCCGCTACTATATTAAATGTATTAACCCCTAAACCTAAGTCTAACCCTAACCCTAACACCCCCCTAACTTAAATCTATTTTTAATAAATCTAAATAAAATTACTATAATTAAATAAATTATTCCTATTTAAAACTAAATACTTACCTATAAAATAAACCCTAATATAGCTACAATATAACTAATAGTTACATTGTAGCTATTTTAGGATTTATTTTTATTTTACAGGCAAGTTTGTATTTATTTTAACTAGGTACAATAGTTATTAAATAGTTATTAACTATTTAATAGCTAACTAGCTAAAATAAATACAAAATTACCTGTAAAATAAACCCTAACCTAAGTTACAATTACACCTAACACTACTCTATAATTAATTAAATTAATTACCTAAACTACCTACAATTAAATACAATTAAATTTAATAAACTAAATTACGAAAAAAAACCCCACTAAATTACAGAAAATAAAAAAGAAATTACAATATTTTAAACTAATTACACCTATCTAATCCCCCTAATAAAATAAAAAAGCCCCCCAAAATAATAAAATTCCCTACCCTACACTAAATTACAAATAGCCCTTAAAAGGGCCTTTTGCGGGGCATTGCCCCAAAGTAGTCAGCTCTTTTACCTGTAAAAAAAAGAAATACAATACCCCCCCCCAACATTACAACCCACCACCCACACACCCCTACTCTAAAACCCACCCAATCCCCCCTTAAAAAAACCTAACACTACTCCATTGAAGATCACCCTACCATGAGCCGTCTTCACCCAGACCGGCAGAAGTCTTCATCCTATCCGGGCAGAAGAGGACATCCAGACCAGCAGACATCTTCATCCAAGTGGCCTCTTCTATCTTCATCCATCCGACGAGGAACGGCTCCATCTTGAAGACCTCCGGCGCGGAACATCCTTCTAGGTTGACGACTACCCGACGAATGGCTGGTCCTTTAAATGACGTCATCCAGGATGGAGTCCCTCGAATTCAGATTGGCTGATAGGATTGAATTGACCTTGCATTCTATTGGCTGATCCAATCAGCCAATCGGATTGAACTTCAATCTGATTGGCTGATTTAATCAACCAACCAGATTTTTCCTACCTTAATTCCAATTGGCTGATAGAATCCTATCAGCCAATTGGAATTCAAGGGACGCCATCTTGGATGACATAATTTAAAGGACCAGCCATTAGTCGGGTAGTCGTAGGCCTAGAAGGATGTTCTGCACCGGAGGTCTTCAAGATGGAGCCGTTCCTCGTTGGATGGATAAAGATAGAAGATGCCGCTTGGATGAAGATGTATGCTGGTCTGGATGTCCTCTTCTGCCCGGATAGGATGAAGACTTCTGCCGGTCCGGATGTCCTCTTCTGCCCCATCGGATGACCACTGGTGCCTGGGTGGGTGAAGACGGTTCAAGGTAGGGTGATCTTCAGGGGGTTAGTGTTAGTTTTTTAAGGGGGGATTGGGTGGGTTTTAGAGTAGGGGTATGTGGGTGGTGGGTTTTAATGTTGGGGGTATTGTATTTTTTTTACAGGTAAAAGAGCTGATTACTTTGGGGCAATTCCCCGCAAAAAGCCCTTTTAAGGGCTGGTAAAAGAGCTTATTACTTTGGGGCAATGCCCCGCAAAAGGCCCTTTTAAGGGCTATTTGTAATTTAGTGTAGGGTAGGGAATTTTATTATTTTGGGGGGCTTATTTATTTTATTAGGGGGATTAGGTGTAATTAGTTTAAAATATTGTAATTTCTTTTTTTCCCCATAATTTAGTTTATTTAATTTAATTGTATTTAATTGTAGGTAGTTTAGGTAATTAATTTAATTATAGAGTAGTGTTAGGTGTAATTGTAACTTAGGTTAGGGTTTATTTTACAGGTAATTTTGAATTTATTTTAGCTAGTTAGCTATTAAATAGTTAATAACTATTAAATAACTATTGTACCTAGTTAAAATAAATACAAACTTGCCTGTAAAATAAAAATAAATCCTAAAATAGCTGTAACTATTAGTTATATTGTAGCTATATTAGGCTTTATTTTATAGGTAAGTATTTAGTTTTAAATAGGAATAATTTATTTAATTATAGTAATTGTATTTAGATTTATTAAAAATAGATTTAAGTTAGGGGGGTGTTAGGGTTAAACTTAGGTTTAGGGGTTAATACATTTAATATAGTAGTGGCGACGTTGGGGGTGGCAGATTAGGGGTTAATAATTGTAGGTAGGTGGCGGCGATGTTAGGGACGGCAGATTAGGGGTTAATAACAAATTGTATAGTGTTTGCAAGGTGGGAGTGCGGCGGTTTAGGGGTTAATACATTTATTATAATGGCGGCGATGTCCGGTTGGCAGATTAGGGGTTAATAATTGTAGGTAGGTGGCGGCGACGTTGGGGGCGGCAGATTAGGGGTTAATAACTATAATGTATGTGTCGGCAATGTTAGGGGCAGCAGATTAGGGGTTCATAGGTATAATGTAGGTGGCGGTGATGTCCGGTCGGCAGATTAGGGGTTAAAACATTTTATTTTAGTGTTTGCGATGTGGGGGGGCCTCGGTTTAGGGGTTAATAGGTAGTTTATGGGTGTTAGTGTACTTTGTAGCACTTTAGTTAAGAGCTTTATGTTCTGGCGTTAGCCCATAAAACTCTTAACTACTGACTTTTAAATGCGGTAGGAGTCTTGGAGGTAGAGGCTGTACCGCTCACTTCTTCCAAGACTTGTAATACCGGCGTTTGGAAAATCCCATTAAAAAGATAGGAGACGCAATTGACGTAAGGGGATTTGCGGTATGGAAAAGTTGCAGAAGAAAAGGGAGCAGTACACCTGTACCTGCCAAACTTGTAATACCAGCGGGCATTAAAAAGCAGCGTTAGGACCCCTTAACGCTGCTTTTTAAGGCTAATGCCAAACTCGTAATCTAGCCGTATGTTTGCATATAACGGACTTCTTTTGTATCCTGTGCTTCAGTGGAGGCTCCTCCATTTGAGCACAATCGCACGTGCCCCCCTTTCGGACCACAAGAAGAAGAAAAAAAATCTGAATAAAATATAATTTTTCCAATAGCCCACCTATTGGAAAAATTATATTTAATTTGTAGCCCAAAAAAAATAAAAGCCAAATTGTTTTTTATTTTTAAATGTAAAAAAAAAAAAAATTAAGTTTTTTTTATATGTTCTAACCCCTAACCGCACGTGCGGTAGCTAACATATGGCAGTGTCTATGCATAAATTAAATTTTCCTGCAGTCACCGCTCTAAGCCTCCACCCATCCCCATACTCTCTTGTTCGCACACTTCAGACTGTGCGAGGGGGGGAGGTGTTTAATGATCAGACAGGCAGTGATACAGGATACGTCATCTCTCACAGTCATGTGATGACGTTTGGCATGCTCCTCCCAGCTCAACGGCGCGAAATCTCATTGTGGAGATAGCCGTTGAGCAGAGAGGAGCGAGCCTGAGACTGAGAGGGAGCAGAGTTGAGAGAAGGAGCAGAGTTGACAGAAAACTGAGAATAGGTAGATCCGTTATGTTTTGCTATTAGCAGTAAAGGGATGTTAGAAATTTGTAAATGGTGACGCAGCTCCATCTTCAAATTGCGTGTTAACTGCAAAATGTTGCTGGAGCAGGATATGTGGGTGTGTTTGTATCAGGCTCCGGTGCCTGTAGGAAAGATATGCTCAGAGACTCTGTGGCTGTAAGGATTAGTTATGTTATATTTTGTTAGCCCCAGACAGAGACCCTGCACATTACACAGCACTTTCCAGGTCTCCTGCATTTAATTCTCAGTTCTCCTGCTCACGGCACTTTTCATTGTGTTAGCAATGCTTGAAATGCTGTGAGTATAGAAACAGAGATTTAAATGCTGGAGAACTTGCCTGTAGCAGCCTTTGCTGACATCTGGAAGCTCACGGATGCCTGTCCTGACAGCTGACAGGCGAGAGAACTGGCAGCTGTAAAGGAGAATATGGGACCTGTGTTAGATGCAGAGCTGGAGCTTTCTGAACGGTGGTGTGGGGGGATGGGTCTGAAGTTGTGTACTCTCCGTTTCCCATGCTGCATTCCTCATCTCCAGTCAGCCATCAGTAATCTGTTTTATAACATATTTTAGAGCTCACACGGCCAGGCTGTGAACAGCAGTGCTGATATAATCTAGGGACCACTGCTGCACAGCCTGACCCTGAGAACTCTAAAAGCTGTTATAACAAATTACTGAGCAGACTGGTAATAAGGAATGCAGCATGTGTTCAAGTGTCCCACAAACGTCTCTGACATTGAAGGGGTTAAGCAATACTGTTGTCCTTGGTGGGCTAGGAGTCTCATCTGCCATAAATGAGGTAATCTGTTGTCACTTATCAAAATAAAAATAAAATATGTGATGTCACTGTGTGTTTAAAAATGTGCAACAGGGTCAAGAAATGTATTTTGCAATAATAAAACATTTCATTCATATTTATGGGTATTTACTGTAATTGCTGCTGCAATAAGTTTATCTGTCCTGGAAACATGGGGGTCCAATGCATTGCAACTCTGACTGCTTAGTGGCACTAAGCACTTCTGGTCTTATAGATAAAATGTAAAATAAAATTCACTGTAAATATGTACAACAAATTCTTATCAGGAATATGAATATATGAAAAACATAGTTAATTCCCTGGTTCCATTTTTTTTAAATTCTTTTAAAGAACAGTGGGACTAGTGTATACCGGTTCAAATATTTTGAGCCATTGGAGGGGCGGGGCTCTATTTCAAGGGGCGGGGTCAGGGGCGGGGCCACGTGCACCACCATCTTCAAAATTCACCAGCCGCCACTGCTGTGCTTGCATAATATGGACTACTTTTGCATTTTTCTTGACTTGCATAAAAGTAACAATAATTTAATCTCTATTAAGTTTGATTTGTTATTCTGAAAATCCATACAACATATTGTTCGCATCTAATACTGTTCAAATCTTGGATTATTCAGAAGTATCAAATGCAATTTTTACTGACCACTCATCACTTTCCTTAATACGTTTTGAGACTCATAAACATTGCAACAAAACTATTATTTAGGGTTATTAATATTAGCAGACTCTCCCAAACTTTGCATCAGTCTGGATTCACGCTTTCAGGAGCAACAAGCTGAGAGAGAGAGAACTCACAGAATCCTGCCTACTCGCCCTCCTACCCGTCTACCCACTAGACTGTCCTCCACCCATCCTGCTCCTCCAGTTGCTTCTGAGGAGGAACCCATGGATCTCTCTTCCCTTAAGTCCTCTGAATCTGAAAGACAGAGAAGAAGGTTAAGACTATGCTTTTATTGTGGTTCTAATTCACACCAACTCAAGAGAATTTTGACATATGGCTGGGAAAAGCCAACGCTTAGAGGATAGAAAAGAGGTACCTCTAAGTATGGCCACTACCAATTCCCCTCACTCTTCTCAGCTCCTGGTATCCATTACCCTTACCTTTCTCCAGAACTCTATCCAGGCTCAAGTCATTGTTGATTCTGGGGCAGCTGGAAATTTTCTAGACCACCATTTCATGGTTCATGCAGGTTTTCCTCTTTTACAGAAAAACACTGTCTCAGAATAACAACTCTGGATGGCACTCCCCTTGGATCCTACATTCTGAACAATTGCAATTCGATGTAATTCATTCTCCTGCTCAACCAGTTATTCTTGGTCTTCCTTGGCTACGCAAACACAATCCACAATTCCTAAAGGAAGGACTTATCTGCTGTCTAAGGCCTAGTCTAGAGCCATGGAGAAATATATCCAAGAAAACTTAGCTAAAGGATTTATTCGCCCTTCCTTCTCTCCTGCTGGGGCTGGTTTCTTTTTCATCAGTAAAAAGGATAGTGGTTTGAGACCCTGCATTGACTACAGATCCCTAAGCAACATTACTATCAAAAATCGTTATCCTATTCCCCTGATCACTGAGTTATATGATTCACTCAAGAATGCTAGCTACTTTACGAAACTTGATCTTCGTGGGGCATACAATCTCATTCATATTTTCCCAGGTCATGAATGGAAAACTGCCTTCAACACGAGATCCGGGCATTATGAATGCCTAGTAATGCCTTCTGGACTGTGCAATGCCCCTGCTATTTTCCACGCCTTTGTCAATGACGTCTTCCATGACCATCTTAACTGTACTGTCATCTTTTATTTGGATGGATGACATACACATATTTTCCTTGAACTTAGAGGAACACAATGAACATGTGAAACAAGTACTTTTTGCATCAAAAATGCTCTGGAAGCTAAGCTGGAAAAGTGTGAATTTGATCAAGTCCAGATCCAGTTCCTTTGGTATGTTATCTCTAAGGAGGGTTTTGCCATGGACCCTACTAAGTTAACCACAGTCCTAGAATGGCCCCAACCTACCACATTGAAGGAACTACAGAGGTTATTGGGATTCTCAAACTATTATAGCAAATTTATAATGAACTTCTCCAGAATCGTTGCTCCACTTCCTGATCTGACTAAGCAAAACAGAGATTGTAAGACCTGGCCTTCTGTAGCTGTGGACGTTTTTGCTCTCCTAAAGAAGGCCTTTTGTACTTCTCCTGTGCTACGCCATCCCGGCCCTGACCTGCAGTTCACTCTAGAGGTGGATGCCTCTGAGATAGGAGCAGTCTTAACCCAAAGGAACCCCTTAACCCCCAAATTGCATCCTGTAGCCTTCTTCTCCAAGCGATTCTCCCCTGCAGAAAGGAACTACGATGTGGGTAATCATAAACTCTTAGCCATCAAGATGGCCCTTACTGAATGGCAATATTGGCTAGAAGGTACTGCCAACCCCATTCAGATCCTTACTGATCACAAAAACCTGATGTATTTAGAAACTGCTCACTGACTCAATCCTCGACAGGCCAGATGGGCCTTAATCTTTTCCAATTTTAACTTCATAGTATCTTATCTTTCTGGGTCTAAGAACAAAAAGGCTGACACACTTTCCCATCAGTTTCCACAGTCTAGTGATTCCTCTGACATTCCTACTTCATGTGTGCTTGCTCAGCTTAACACCTCTCTTCTTAAAAGACTGTAATGTGCTCAGTCAAGAAAACCTCCTGAAGCCCCTGCGGCAACTGAGATCCTTTTTGTACCTTCCTTTTTACTCACTCCTGTGCTATTCTGTGCTGATAGCAAACTTTCAGGACATCCTGGTTTGACAAGAACCTTTAAACTTCTTTCCCAACATGTATGGTGGCCTACCATGAAGTCTGACTCTCAAGAGTATGTCAAAGCCTTTATGACTTGTGCTGCTTATATGTCTCCCCGATCTTTGCCTCATGGCTTACTTCAACCATTGTACATTCCCAAACAACCTTGGACACACATAACCAGGAATTTTGTTGTTGACCTCCCTCCTTCTGACCATCATACTGTTATCTGGGTTGTGGTGGATAGATTTTCCAGACTTGCTCATTTTATACCCTTAACCAAGCTGCCGTCTGCCCAAGAATTATCGACTCTTTTTCTTTAACATGTTATTAGACTTCATGGCCTACCTTGAATATCGTTTCTGACAGAGGTCCTCAATTCATCTCTACCTTTTGGAGAGCCTTTTGCAAGTTTATTGGAACCACTGTTTCCTTGTCTTCTGGTTACCATCCCCAAACCAATGGGTTAACAGAGAGAATGAATCAGGATCTCGAGGTCTATCTCAGAGCCTATGCCAATTCTTTACATACCAATTGGTCTGGATTGCTGCCCCTAGCCAAGCTGGCAAAGAACACCCACTGGCACTCTTCCCTGCAATGTTCTCAATTTAAAGCCACAGTGGGATATCAGCCTTGTGTCTTCCCTCTTTTTACCCAGTCTACAGGGGTTCCTGCAGCTGAACATCACTTTACTGACCTCACTACTCATTGGCAACAAATTTGCTCTCAGTTACATTCAGCTAGCTGTCTCCAGATAAAACAGGTTTGCCGATCATCATTGAGCTACTGTTTGTGTCTTTTCAGTAGTTGAACTCATCTGGGTCTATACCCGACATGTTAGACTATGTCAACCCTGACATAAATTAGGGCCTAGATATATTGGCCCTTACAATATCCTTAAAAGACTATATACTGTTGCCTACAAAGTGGATTTTCCCAGAACCCTGCGCATACACCCAGTCTTCCATATCTCAGTGCTAAAGCCCTACATCACGGACAGATATACTTGACTCAGACCTCCTCCTCCTCCGATCTTGCTTCATGGTGAACCAGAGTATAAGGTCGCTAAGATCATGGCCTTCAGATACAGATGCAGGCAACTTGAATACCTTGTGCACTGGAAGGGTTACTCTGTGGCGTATCGTTCCTGTATTCCAGCCCTTGATGTGCATTCTCCATCTTTGGTCTCCAGGTTTCATGCTACTCACACCTCCAAGCCATCTCTGGGTCCCTGAGGTACCCTTTTAAAAAGGGGGCTGTGTCACGCTGCTCTGCCTCTGTGGTGGTCAACACTCTCCTCCCACGGCCATTCTCATGGTCGCAGCGGTTGTTGTGCATGCGGCGATGATGTCATAGCCGCACGCCAGGTCTTTCCCATGATGCCACTCACTTGTCTGTTATCCTTGGTGTGAAACTGCACCTATGTAAGTACCTCCTCACTTTCTATACCTTGCCCAAGTATAGGTTGTCTTGCGCTCCCTGGGTGCTTAGTTCTATTGATCTATTTGATAATACTGATTATCCCCTGAACTGCTGGATTACCTTATTGTTGCCGAGCTTTGCTTGTCTCTGACCACTCTACTGAATAACCCCTGAACTGCTGGATTGCCTTATCATTGCCTAACTTTGTTTGTCACTGATCACTCTCCTGTTTTAACCCCTGATCTGCTGATCCCTTGGATTACCTGCCTGTTGCTGGCCTCATTAATACTCTCTGCATTATTCATTGGTTCCCTGAAAGAATGGACTGTCTTCCTGGTGCCTTCCTCGCCCTGTCTGGGACCACTTCCCTGTTTTCTCATCTCTACTGTGAGTATTAGATTGCATCCTCATTTATTTATTTCTTCTTTGTTCTGGGATATTTTCTTATCTTGCCACCTGACGCCAGGATAAGAAGACTTCTGGCCAAGTTTGGTCTGATAGGAAAATATCCCATGAGCATTACATTTCTTTGCTCAGGTTCTGTTTACTCTTAGTTACATTATTGCTTAATTCAGTGAGTTCCCACTCCACACTCCTGTGGTAAAGTTCCAAAACTGAACCTCTACTCAGTATAGGGTAGAACAATGGTTTACTGGTGAAGGTGTTCATAATCCTTCCACCTCCAGTCTCCTCATCATCACCAAGGTTAGTGTATGTGGCATCCTATGTAAGACCCTCCAGATCTTGTAGACAACAGAGGTCATTAAAGTCCAGGGTATTACCACTCACTAATTGTATATCACCATCATAAATGTTGTCTACAGCCGTGGTGGTATCCTCAAGTGGAGAACCACAAAAATGTTGTCTCAAAGTCAAATTTCTCACAAATCTATTTTAATCTATCAAGGTATCAAAAATCTTAAAATTGTCATCTGGTACAAACCCAAGTCCTAAATTAAGTACCTCAAATTCCTCTGTGAACAACTCAAGTCCTGAGACATTGATAACATTTCCCACTAAGTGTATAATATTACCCTGTGACGTAGTACAAACCTCAGGGGGAGTAGTTACTTTTGAGTTCTCAACATATACCTGTTCTTGCCTCTCTGCTCTCTTTTTGCCCCCCCCCTTCGTTTCCTCCCTTTTCTAAGTGAAAAACCTGCTGCATGGTCCTCAATTCATCATCATTCTCACTACATACACGATTAGTCTCCTTAGCCTGTAACATATATTTATTAGCTGGATTTACATAATCTCTTTTCCCTTTCCACTACTGTTTCATCGGGGTAAAGTGGCCTCTCAAATCTTGTATTTTCTCAACCTTACCACCTCTATTGGATCTAGAATACAAATGGCCCCTTTGTTGGTCCTCAGCTGAACTATAATTAGATCTAAGAATTGGACCACTCCCTAGCTTCTTATTTGGAGCAGGTAGATCATTTTCACCTCCAGAGCTGTCACTAAAGTCCTCTATATCATAGTTACTGTAGTCCTCCTCTTGAGACTCAGCCTCCATATCATAGAAAGTCACTCTCTTAAAGTTTTTGTTAGACTGTCCTTTTTTCTCATTCTCTATATAGATTGTGTTCTCACGTTCATCATGGGGTGCTTGTGGGGTATGTCCAAAACTTTTCCGGGCTCTTCCTCTTCTCCCCCTCCCTCTCGATCTCTTGATTGGACTGGTTCATTCTATCATGTCCCTTTTTGTAGTTTTCTGAATCTCTTATATATTTAGAGTGTTTTACTTTAATAATTTCTGTTTTAGCTTCCTCTACAGTTGTTTTTAATATGACATCCATTTCATTAAGGGTCTTCAGTGAAGCTATCCAGAGTCACTTGCATATCTATTATTTTGTCTCTTGTGGTTGCAAGATCTTTAGTTTTATGTTTGATGATAAGTAACAGAAGCCTAATGGAGCATTCATGTAGTACTTCGTTCCACTAATAAAAGAAGTCTTGGTCATCAATGTCAAACATAGAATATTTATTTAACCTAAGACCCCTTGGTATAATTTTTAATGAATGGTAATCTTCTAAAATCCACTTATCCAGCTTCAATCTTATCTCTTTAAGTTGCAGTACCTCCATCTCATAAAACATCTCTTCAAGTGCAGAATGAGTTCTGCTTGATGAGAAGATACTTTCAAATTCCAAATTATTTAGCTCCTTGTCAAAAGCTTTATCCAAAGAATAAAAGCCTTGCCCATTCATATGTTCCTCCGTGTCAGGTACATTCAGATAAGGTAATATTTGCAGAATAATCTTAATCTTTGGTGGTTGAGTATATATATATCAGTCCTCAAAGCAATCAAAAGGTACTAACACACATGTGATAGTGTAAAAAACAACCAATAGGTGCGGTAAATGACACTGTTGCTCACATATAATGTTATATGCAGAAATAAATATAACAAAAAATGAAAAAATCACTCAGCTAATAGCTAAGCTGCGATGTGTAACAAAGAAACAGAAGCTTTTAATTTGCTAAACTCTGTTGTAAAAAGAAGAATTGGTTATCCACATATTAAAGAATATCCTTTGGGTATGGTTAAGTAACTTTGATCTGCATATAGGGGTTTGCATGAGCCTCTGCTCCCATAAATGAACATTTATACACAGCAGGTAATTACTACTACCACCGTGATCACCTGACTATAATTACTGCTAGACAGCCGAAACGCATAAGCCAAGTGCTGCGCCCACTCAGTGAATGTTTTTGGAACTTCCATAATTGTTTTAAAGGATTACAATAAATTTTGCTTTTTATTTTCTGGAAGGAGTGGATCGTATTTCTTCTTTAGTGCACCTGGCTATATATACAGTACATGTATAGCTGCTTTATTTATTTAAAACAAGGATTGTGGGGGTCTCTAGACCTTTTTTAATGACCTGTTCTGTGATTAAAGGGACAGTATACACCAATTTTCATATAACTGTATGTAATAGACACTACTATACAGAATATGTACAGCTACTGATATAAATATACAGTATACACTAATTGTCATATAATTGCATGTAATAGACACTACTATACAGAGTATGTACAGATACTGATATAAATATACAGTATACACTAATTGTCATATAATTGCATGTAATAGACACTACTATACAGAGTATGTACAGATACTGATATAAATATACAGTATACACTAATTGTCATATAACTGCATGTAATAGACACTACTATACAGAATATGTACAGATACTGATATAAATATACAGTATACATTAATTGTCATATAACTGCATGTAATAGACACTACTATACAGAATATGTACAGATACTGATATAAATATACAGTATACACTAATTGTCATATAACTGCATGTAATAGACACTACTATACAGAATATGTACAGATACTGATATAAATATACAGTATACACTAATTGTCATATAACTGCATGTAATAGACATTACTATACAGAATATGTACAGTACTGATATAAATATACAGTATACACTAATTGTCATATAACTGCATGTAATAGACACTACTATACAGAATATGTACAGATACTGATATAAATATACAGTATATACTAATTGTGATATAACTGCATGTAATAGACACTACTATACAGAATATGTAGATACTGATATAAATATACAGTATACACTAAGTGTCATATAACTGTATGTAATAGACACTACTATACAGAATATGTACAGATACTGATATAAATATACATTATACACTAATTGTCATATAACTGCATGTAATAGACACTACTATACAGAATATATACAGATACTGATATAAATATACAGTATACACTAATTGTCATATAACTGCATGTAATAGACACTACTATACATAATATGTACAGATACTGATATAAATATACAGTATACACTAATTGTCATATAACTGCATGTAATAGACACTAATATACAGAATATGTACAGATACTGATATAAATATACAGTATACACTAATTGTCATATAACTGCATGTAATAGACAGTACTATACAGAATATGTACAGATACTGATATAAATATACAGTATATACTAATTGTCATATAACTGCATGTAATAGTCACTACTATACAGAATATGTACAGATACTGATATAAATATACAGTATATACTAATTGTGATATAACTGCATGTAATAGACACTACTATACAGAATATGTACAGATGCTGATATAAATATACAGTATACACTAATTGTCATATAACTGTATGTAATAGACACTACTATACAGCATATGTACAGATACTGATATAAATATACAATATACACTAATTGTTATATAACTGCATGTAATAGACACTACTATACAGAATATGTACAGAAACTGATATAAATATACAGTATACACTAATTGTCATATAACTGCATGTAATAGACACTACTATACAGAATATGTACAGAAACTGATATAAATATACAGTATACACTAATTGTCATATAACTGCATGTAATAGACACTACTATACAGAATATGTACAGATACTGATATAAATATACAGTATACACTAATTGTCATATAACTGCATGTAATAGACACTGCTATACAGAATATGTACAGATACTGATATAAATATACAGTATAAACTAATTGTCATATAACTGTAAGTAACATACACTGCTATACAGAATATGTACAGAAACTGATATAAATATACAGTATACACTAATTGTCATATAACTGCATGTAATAGACACTACTATACAGAATATGTACAGATACTGATATAAATATACAGTATACACTAATTGTCATATAACTGCATGTAATAGACACTACTATACAGAATATGTACAGATACTGATATAAATATACAGTATACACTAATTGTCATATAACTGCATGTAATAGACACTACTATACAGAATATGTACAGATACTGATATAAATATACAGTATACACTAATTGTCATATAACTGCATGTAACAGACACTACTATACAGAATATGTACAGATACTGATATAAATATACAGTATACACTAATTGTCATATAACTGCATGTAACAGACACTACTATACAGACTATGTACAGATACTGATATAAATATACAGTATACACTAATTGTCACATAACTGCATGTAATAGACACTACTATACAGAATATGTACAGATACTGATATAAATATACAGTATACACTAATTGTCACATAACTGCATGTAATAGACATTACTATACAGAATATGCAGATACTGATATAAATATACAGTATACACTAATTGTCATATAACTGCATGTAATAGACACTACTATACAGAATATGTATAGATAATGATATAAATATACAGTATACACTAATTGTCATATAACTGCATGTAATAGACACTACTATACAGAATATGTACAGATACTGATATAAATATACAGTATATACCAATTGTCATATAACTGCATGTAACAGACACTACTATACAGAATATGTACAGATACTGATATAAATATACAGTATACACTAATTACATATAACTGCATGTAATAGACACTACTATACAGAATATGTACAGATATTGATATAAATATACAGTATATACTAATTGTCATATAACTGCATGTAATAGACACTACTATATAGAATATGTACAGACACTGATATAAATATACAGTATACACTAATTGTCGTATAACTGCATGTAATAGACACTACTATACAGAATATGTACAGATACTGATATAAATATACAGTATACACTAATTGTCATATAACTGCATGTAATAGACACTACTATACAGAATATGTACAGATACTGATATAAATATACAGTATACACTAATTGTCATATAACTGCATGTAACATACACTACTATACAGAATATGTACAGATACTGATATAAATATACAGTATACACTAATTGTCATATAACTGCATGTAATAGACACTACTATACAGAATATGTACAGATACTGATATAAATATACAGTATACACTAATTGTCATATAACTGCATGTAATAGACACTACTATACAGAATATGTACAGATACTGATATAAATATACAGTATACACTAATTGTCATATAACTGCATGTAATAGACACTACTATACAGAATATGTACAGATACTAATATAAATATACAGTATACACTAATTGTCATATAACTGCATGCAATAGCCACTACTATACAGAATATGTACAGATATTGATATAAATATACAGTATACACTAATTGTCATATAACTGTGTGTAATAGACACTACTATACAGAATATATAACGAACCGCGAACTCGAACTTCCGGTATTGTTCGCGAACGCGCGAATCGCGCGAACCGCCATTGAATTAAATAGGCAGGCGAACTTTAAAACCTACAAGGACTCTTTCTGGCCACAATAGTGATGGAAAAGTTGTTTCAAGGGTACTAACACCTGGACTGTTGCATGCTGGAGGGGGATCCCTGGCAAAACTCCCATGGAAAATTACATAGTTGATGCAGAGTCTGCTTTTAAGCCATAATGGGTCTAAATCAACTAACATTCCCAAAGTGGCTGTCTCAAAACATCCCGGACAGAAGATAGATTGATAGTGATAGATAGGATAGATAGATATACATAGATTGATAGTTAGATAGAATCGATAGAAGAGAAATAGATAGATTTGTTAGATATATAATTACCCTAATAAATTCTAATAATCAAACATGCGTTCTTGGACCCAACTAGCTTGTGTCAATTAGTACTTTTCTTAGCACTTTAATCCCTGTTCCCCCCCCCTATCAGGGGAGTTCTATATGGCCTGCCAGATTACCCTGAAAAATTATAATAATAAGACATGTGGTCTGCTACCTATTTTAACGAGGTTGTGTTTTAAGTACTTCCATTCTTAGCACTTTAATCTCTGTAACTCCCCCTATTTGGTGAGGTCTATATGGCCTGGATGATTACCCATACAAAATATAATAATAAGACATCTTCTCTTGGTCTGCGACCCATGGTAACTATGTTGTGTTAATTAGTAATGTCCTTCGCATTTTAATAGCTGTTACTCATACTGACCCTATCGGTGGAGGTCTATATGGCCTGCATGATTACCCTTACAAAATATAACAACCAAACATATGTTCTGGGACCCATGGTAAGTAGGTTGTGTTATGTAGTACTGTTCTTTGCATTTTCATACCTGTTACAACACCAAATGGTGGCAGGTCTATCTGTCCTTCATGATTAGCTGCACCCAAACCCAAAAAAAAGCCGAGTGGTCTTAGACTAACACCCATGGCTAACTCTGTTGTTTCAATTAGTACTATTCTTAGCACTTTCATCCCTGTTACGGGCGGTCTACATGGCCATCGTGATTAGCCAAACAAAATACTACAATCCAACCTTTGCTCAGTCTTCATAGGCCCTTCATTGTCTGTATTTTGATAGTACAGTTCTTATTATTTTTATAGCTGATACAACACCGAATGTTGTCAGATCTATATGGCCGGCATGATTAGCTGCACCTAATACAAAAATAAATCCAAGCGGTCTTGGATTAACACCCATGGCTAACTCTGTTGTTTCAAGTAGTACTATTCTTAGCACTTTCATCTCATCATCCCTGTTACTTCCAGGACTCTCGGTGGTGGTGGTCTACATGGCCATCATGATTAGCCTAACCAAATACTACAATCCAACCTTGGCTCAGTCTTCCTAAGGCCCTTCATTGGCTGTATTTTGGTAGTACTGTTCTTATTACTACATGGTGGTCTACATGGCCATCATGATTAGCCTAACCAAATACTACAATCCAACCTTGGCTCAGTCTTCCTAAGGCCCTTCATTGGCTGTATTTTGGTAGTACTGTTCTTATTAGTTTAATAGCTGATACGACACCGAATGTTGTCAGCTCTATATGGCCTGCATGAATAGCCGCACCCAAAGCCAAAAAAAAGCCAAGCGGTTTTGCACTAACACCCATGGCTAACTCTGTTGTTTCAAGTTCTAATATTCTTAGCTCTTTCATCTCATCATCCCTGTTACTTCCAGGACTCTCGATGGTGGTGGTCTACATGGCCATCATGATTAGCCTAACCAAATACTACAATCCAACCTTGGTCCAGTCTTCCTAAGGCCCTTCATTGGCTGTATTTTGGTAGTACTGTTCTTATTAGTTTAATAGCTGATACGACACCGAATGTTGTCAGCTCTATATGGCCTGCATGAATAGCCGCACCCAAAGCCAAAAAAAAGCCAAGCGGTTTTGCACTAACACCCATGGCTAACTCTGTTGTTTCAAGTTCTACTATTCTTAGCTCTTTCATCTCATCATCCCTGTTACTTCCAGGACTCTCGGTGGTGGTGGTCTACATGGCCATCAGGATTAGCCTAACCAAATACTACAATCCAACCTTGGCCCAGTCTTCCTAAGGCCCTTCATTGGCTGTATTTTGGTAGTACTGTTCTTATTAGTTTAATAGCTGATACGACACCGAATGTTTTCAGCTCTATATGGCCTGCATGAATAGCCGCACCCAAAGCCAAAAAAAAGCCAAGCGGTTTTGCACTAACACCCATGGCTAACTCTGTTGTTTCAAGTTCTACTATTCTTAGCTCTTTCATCTCATCATCCCTGTTACTTCCAGGACTCTCGGTGGTGGTGGTCTACATGGCCATCATGATTAGCCTAACCAAATACTACAATCCAACCTTGGCCCAGTCTTCCTAAGGCCCTTCATTGGCTGTATTTTGGTAGTACTGTTCTTATTAGTTTAATAGCTGATATGACACCGAATGTTGTCAGCTCTATATGGCCTGCATGAATAGCCGCACCCAAAGCCAAAAAAAAGCCAAGCGGTTTTGCACTAACACCCATGGCTAACTCTGTTGTTTCAAGTTCTACTATTCTTAGCTCTTTCATCTCATCATCCCTGTTACTTCCAGGACTCTCGGTGGTGGTGGTCTACATGGCCATCATGATTATCCTAACCAAATACTACAATCCAACCTTGGCCCAGTCTTCCTAAGGCCCTTCATTGGCTGTATTTTGGTAGTACTGTTCTTATTAGTTTAATAGCTGATACGACACCGAATGTTGTCAGCTCTATATGGCCTGCATGAATAGCCGCACCCAAAGCCAAAAAAAAGCCAAGCGGTTTTGCACTAACACCCATGGCTAACTCTGTTGTTTCAAGTTCTACTATTCTTAGCTCTTTCATCTCATCATCCCTGTTACTTCCAGGACTCTCGGTGGTGGTGGTCTACATGGCCATCAGGATTAGCCTAACCAAATACTACAATCCAAACTTGGCCCAGTCTTCCTAAGGCCCTTCATTGGCTGTATTTTGGTAGTACTGTTCTTATTAGTTTAATAGCTGATACGACACCGAATGTTTTCAGCTCTATATGGCCTGCATGAATAGCCGCACCCAAAGCCAAAAAAAAGCCAAGCGGTTTTGCACTAACACCCATGGCTAACTCTGTTGTTTCAAGTTCTACTATTCTTAGCTCTTTCATCTCATCATCCCTGTTACTTCCAGGACTCTCGGTGGTGGTGGTCTACATGGCCATCATGATTAGCCTAACCAAATACTACAATCCAACCTTGGCTCAGTCTTCCTAAGGCCCTTCATTGGCTGTATTTTGGTAGTACTGTCATCCTTTTGAATAAAAGATTACAGTAAAGGCATTGATTTTAGAAACCCACAGATCATTATTTGCAACCGTGAATTTAGAAAAAAAAATTGATTACACACCCGTCACACTTATTTATGCTCAGGCCTTTTTAATACGAGGGTCCCGGAGCCTCAACCGAAACAACAGCATGAAAGAGGAGATATGTCATCCTTTTGAATAAAAGATTACAGTAAAGGCATTGATTTTAGAAACCCACAGATCATTATTTGCAACCGTGAAATTAGAAAAAAACATTGATTAGAAAGCCGTGACATTTATTTATGCTCAGGCCTTTTTAATACGAGGGTCCCGGAGCCTCAACCAAAACAACGGCATGAAAGAGGAGATATGTCATCCTTTTGAATAAAAGATTACAGGAAAGGCATTGATTTTAGAAACCCACAGATCATTATTTGCAACCGTGAAATTAAAAAAAAACATTGATTACACAGCCGTGACACTTATTTATGCTCAGGCCTTTTTAATACGAGGGTCCCGGAGCCTCAACCGAAACAACAGCATGAAAGAGGAGATATGTCATCCTTTTGAATAAAAGATTACAGGAAAGGCATTGATTTTAGAAACCCACAGATCATTATTTGCAACCGTGAAATTAGAAAAAAACATTGATTACACAGCCGTGACACTTATTTATGCTCAGGCCTTTTTAATACGAGGGTCCCGTAGCCTCAACCGAAACAACAGCATGAAAGAGGAGATATGTCATCCTTTTGAATAAAAGATTACAGTAAAGGCATTCATTTTAGAAACCCACAGATCATTATTTGCAACCGTGAAATTAGAAAAAAACATTGATTACACAGCCGTGACACTTATTTATGCTCAGGCCTTTTTAATACGAGGGTCCCGGAGCCTCAACCGAAACAACAGCATGAAAGAGGAGATATGTCATCCTTTTGAATAAAAGATTACAGGAAAGGCATTGATTTTAGAAACCCACAGATCATTATTTGCAACCGTGAATTTAGAAAAAAAAATTGATTACACACCCGTGACACTTATTTATGCTCAGGCCTTTTTAATACGAGGGTCCCGGAGCCTCAACCGAAACAACAGCATGAAAGAGGAGATATGTCATCCTTTTTAATAAAAGATTACAGTAAAGGCATTGATTTTAGAAACCCACAGATCATTATTTGCAACCGTGAATTTAGAAAAAAAAATTGATTACACACCCGTGACACTAATTTATGCTAAGGCCTTTTTAATACGAGGGTCCCGGAGCCTCAACCGAAACAACAGCATGAAAGAGGAGATATGTCATCCTTTTGAATAAAAGATTACAGGAAAGGCATTGATTTTAGAAACCCACAGATCATTATTTGCAACCGTGAAATTAGAAAAAAACATTGATTACACAGCCGTGACACTTATTTATGCTCAGGCCTTTTTAATACGAGGGTCCCGGAGCCTCAACCGAAACAACAGCATGAAAGAGGAGATATGTCATCCTTTTGAATAAAAGATTACAGGAAAGGCATTGATTTTAGAAACCCATAGATCATTATTTGCAACCGTGAAATTAGAAAAAAACATTCATTAGACAGCCGTGACACTTATTTATGCTCATGCCTTTTTAATACGAGGGTCCCAGAGCCTCAACCGAAACAACAGCATGAAAGAGGAGATATGTCATCCTTTTGAATAAAAGATTACAGGAAAGGCATTGATTTTAGAAACCCACAGATCATTTATATGACCCGTGTAATATAAAAAAACATTCATTAGACACCGGTTACACTTATTTATCCTCAGGCCTTGTTAATACGAGGGTCCCGGAGCCGCAACTGAAACAATTACTTGCAACCGGGAAATCAAAAAAAACATTGAACAGACACCCAGTACACTTTATTATCCATAGGCCTTTTCAGCAGAGGCTCCAGGACCCTCAACAAAAACAAGATCAGGGAGCTGGGCATAGGACTACAATGGAGTGTGACAATAATAATCTGAAGGTGAAGATTGCATAGTTGTGGCATTTTAATTTTGTTATCGTGGGAACTTAGTACTTGCAATGACCTTGCTCTGGTGAATCCATATCGCAAATGTGTTATTTAAGGCACTGTTTGTCTATTTTTTTGAATATCAGCATTTCGTAAATGAAGCTCAACTTAAGGCTGGTGAGAAATGACCTTTCTTCTGGCTGTTTGCAAATGTTGTGGCTCTGGACAAACATGTGAATAAGGGGCCATCAGCCATATTCTGCACGCAACCCCTTTGATGATTGACGATAAACATGTGTCACCTGCAAGCAGAGCTCGTTACTTCTGTCTAAATCATCTTCCTGGTATGGACAGGCCACTGTTTCCCACAGCAAGTACGAATTTTGAAATACAAGATTGTCTTGAGTATGGTAGGAAACCAAAGTTTATTTAATTCAGTACTATCTATCACCACAAAAAATGAACTTCTTGAAGCAACAAAAATGCCAGCAATTTCATGTGCTTATGGATGACAAGGACATCATGTCCTTTGGTGCACAGAGATGGAGACGATTTTTGCCCTCCCTGTACACTACCCAGATGTCTCAAACATCACCAGAAACACAATACAGCCACTCTTGTGAAGTTCCTGGAGTGTTTCGGTAGCCATCTCTTTGCGCTCCTAAAGGAATACTTTATCAGTGTTTTTGTATACATCCGACAACAGCTTCAGAGACTGTGGTGACGCACATGTTATTTACTGTTGTTCCAGCTGTGGCAATATCAATTGGCATGAAAAAGTTAAGATTTGTGGGTTGGGGAGCCTATAGCTGTTAAGGTAGGACATGTCAGATATGTGTTGTGCTCACAGCGCTTAAAGGACCTATAGCTCCTATCTAAAGTGGGCCCCCACTACCCACAGAGGGAATACTATTAAGAAAGGTTTTAGAGAGGAGCGCCAGTTAAGTCAAGGTCTGGTGTGTGTGTGTGTGAGTGGTATGTTCACACTAGAGCGATAAAAACCCTTATGGTAGGGGTTTATTTTTAATGTATAATGTAGATGCTTATGTGGTAGTAAGACAACTAGGGAAAGGATGTGAGATGTATAATATAATACAATTTAATACAATTTATTACAGACACAATATATAACTTATAAACATGGATCCATGGTACATAAAAGTGTTTTTAAGACAGTCTAAAATAATAGATTAAAAAAGTGGAATGTATAGGGTTAAAAATCAAGGGGATGGGACCCTCCAAGGGCAGAGTGTCCCCAAGGTTGTGTGTAAGAAAGGTGGACTTTGTTACAATGTACTACCCTCTACTCCCTATGGTGATATGGAGGCTGGTAAAACAATTTGCATAAATTGAACAGTTAAAACAGATTGGTGGAGTGGTGTCCACAAAATTGGAGAATACAATTTAAACAAAAAGAATACGGCTCAAAAAAGTATACGGCTCAAAAAAGTATCCTATGCGGACAGAATCTTATACGGATAAATGTGGAACTTAACTCTAAATCATATATAGACAAAAACCATATGTGAAACGATATGCAGTGAAAAAGATATATATATAAGAACAAAATAAAAATAAAAACGATCAAAAAAATGTTCAAAAAAATGTGATCAAAAATAAACTAGTGTGTACACATCTAGTAAAAATGTGGTATCTGAAAAATTGTGGTATCAAAAATCATAAATGTGATGTGATCTCAAAATTAGAAAAAGAAAATCACATACCATAAAAATGTGTAATTAAAAATGTGAATCGATGCACACTTTATCAACAATAATAACTAAATCAGGGGCAGTGAACAATTATTTGAACTTAGATGATAGACAAAAGTTGGGGATACATTCAAAAAGTTGTACAAAATGGTTATACAAAATAGTGATAACGTTGTTATAATCCTGAAATCTATATATCCTGAAAAGAGTCCATATAAAATATCTCTTGTCCTCCAATGGGTCCTATTAATCCAATCTGAAGACAGTTCAAATGCCTCAATTCCAAGGCAATAAAAGCAATAAAAATAACAATAAAAAAGGGCAATAGAAAAGCTGGGAAATCCTCAAAGCCTAGGAATAAAGAAACATAACATAGTATAATACTGTTAAAAGTATAAATAGATCAAGAAATATAGCTCACCATATAGTTGTCAACGCGTTTCGGCCCACTGCTTGGGCCTTTCTCAAGACTAGTATATGGTATGGGATAGGTGAGCAGGGTCTTTGGCCATAATAGAAAAAACACTTATCGATAAAAAAGACATTTGCCAATAAACATAGACACAGATCCGCCAGCACTTAGACACTTCCGGTGTAACCACTTCCGGTGTCATTGCGGTAATTTTTGGCGCAATTCTAAGTGAAATCTTATTGGCCATATATTGATATAAAAGACCCTGCTCACCTATCCCATACCATATACTAGTCTTGAGAAAGGCCCAAGCAGTGGGCCGAAACACGTTGACAACTATATGGTGAGCTATATTTCTTGATCTATTTATACTTTTAACAGTATTATACTATATTATGTTTCTTTATTCCTAGGCTTTGAGGATTTCCCAGCTTTTCTATTGCCCTTTTTTATTGTTATTTTTATTGCTTTTATTGCCTTGGAATTGAGGCATTTGAACTGTCTTCAGATTGGATTAATAGGACCCATTGGAGGACAAGAGACATTTTATATGGACTCTTTTCAGGATATATAGATTTCAGGATTATAACAACGTTATCACTATTTTGTATAACCATTTTGTACAACTTTTTGAATGTATCCCCAACTTTTGTCTATCATCTAAGTTCAAATAATTGTTCACTGCCCCTGATTTAGTTATTATTGTTGATAAAGTGTGCATCGATTCACATTTTTAATTACACATTTTTATGGTATGTGATTTTCTTTTTCTAATTTTGAGATCACATCACATTTATGATTTTTGATACCACAATTTTTCAGATACCACATTTTTACTAGATGTGTACACACTAGTTTATTTTTGATCACATTTTTTTGAACATTTTTTTGATCGTTTTTATTTTTATTTTGTTCTTATATATATATCTTTTTCACTGCATATCGTTTCACATATGGTTTTTGTCTATATATGATTTAGAGTTAAGTTCCACATTTATCCGTATAAGATTCTGTCCGCATAGGATACTTTTTTGAGCCGTATACTTTTTTGAGCCGTATTCTTTTTGTTTAAATTGTATTCTCCAATTTTGTGGACACCACTCCACCAATCTGTTTTAACTGTTCAATTTATGCAAATTGTTTTACCAGCCTCCATATCACCATAGGGAGTAGAGGGTAGTACATTGTAACGAAGTCCACCTTTCTTACACACAACCTTGGGGACACTCTGCCCTTGGAGGGTCCCATCCCCTTGATTTTTAACCCTATACATTCCACTTTTTTAATCTATTATTTTAGTCTTAAAAACACTTTTATGTACCATGGATCCATGTTTATAAGTTATATATTGTGTCTGTAATAAATTGTATTAAATTGTATTATATTATACATCTCACATCCTTTCCCTAGTTGTCTTACTACCACATAAGCATCTACATTATACATTAAAAATAAACCCCTACCATAAGGGTTTTTATCGCTCTAGTGTGAACATACCACTCACACACACACACACCAGACCTTGACTTAACTGGCGCTCCTCTCTAAAACCTTTCTTAAGGTAGGACATGTGTTTGAGGAGCTCCAGGTCTTACAAGTTACTTTGGAGTTAGTTTTCAATCTTAATTTAATTTTCTTTTTGGGATTCATAGTCACACTTTCTGGGGCTATCCAAGAGGAGCCTGGTAAAAGCAGTAGTAGTCACCCCTTATATCAACGGGTACCGAGACCTGTTTTTTGCCTTTCCAATATTGCGCCGTACCCCAAACTAATCCTGAATGAAAAAAAAAATAATTAAAATTTTAATTAGTGACGCACATTTTATGCACGCTGTGGCAATTGCAATTTGCAATAAAAATAATCTGCTAACAACAACCACTACCTACGACCACACCTGACTCCTGAAGTCATGCTTCAGTTATTAAGTCAAGTTAAATTATTTTTTTTTTCTTTATTATGCGCAGCAGAGGCTCCAGGACCCTCGACAAAACCAGCAGCAGGAAAGAGGACATATGGCATCCTTTTGAAAAAAATGATTATAGGAAAGGCATTGATTTCAGAAACACAGAGATCATTAGTTGCAAACGGTAAATCGAAAAAAAACATTGATTAGACACCCAGTACACTTCTTTATCCTTAGGCCTTTTTAGCAG